>NC_068379.1:3926232-4188732 GCF_023724105.1 Carassius gibelio | reverse complement strand
TTTTCAATGTTCCTAATGATGTGATGATGATTTATGGTCACCAGCCACAAGCCCTGTGAATGTGAGCGTGACTGTGGATGTCGTCCCTGTCGCTGGACGTCTTGAGGTTACTTTGGCAACCTGCACAACTTCTAGTACGAAGCCTGCTGCCGAGGTGTCATGGAATTTGGGCGCTTTATCTGATTCTGTGAAGGTATCGACAAACACTGAGAAACATTTAGATGGGACGTTCACAGTCACAAGCAGTCTGATTGCAGCTCCAACGGTACAGATGAATCAACAACATGTCCAGTGTTTGATCAAACATGTTACAATGAAAGAGGAACTACAAGTTGATCACAAGATCACTGTACACTGTAAGTGGCATGAGCCTTTACAAGATAACCTAAATATTTCACACCCTTAGCAAATTGTCTTGTGTGCTTGTTACTGCAGTGTCATTACACAGTGTGTGTAGACATCTGATTCTGACAAAGTGCATCAGGTTTCAGTGGGTTCTCTGTCATTTAAAGGCCACTTCCTGCCTTAGCTTGTTAACAGTAATTGATAATTAAATAGTAATAAGTTCCATTAAAATGACAAAACCACAAACAGAGGCCCTTTGGATAAAAATGTGATTAAAAAAAAGTTTAAGCATAAATAATATTAGTAGTTTTTAATGTGGCAAAAGATTGTTATTTATTCATTTAGTATTACCTTGTGAAAAAAAGCACACTTTAGCATACATTTAAAAAGAGTTCTTATTACAAAAAGAATAAAATTTTAAATACACTTAAGTGTGAACCGAATAATATTTGCAGACAATTAACAATGTTTATTTATAAAATGTATACTTACTGGAACAATTTCTTTAAAATATGGTTAAATTGCTTACAAACATCTACGGTAATCTAAAATGTACAATGTCTTTTCTATTTAGACTTGTAGGTCATGTATTTAAATATGCAATCATACATATGCATGAATGAAATTGCAGTTTGGTGCTCTTAAATATATTAACTTTAAATAGTATCACAATTGTTGATTTATCTGTTTATCCAGGAGTTGACAGATGTATTTGATTTATTCACTGATTATTGCCTTATCATTTGAAATTATTACACAAATCTACAGAAGCAAAGTTCAGTTTTGGCAGTTAGTGGAGACTTGGTAAACCATCTGAATTTGTCTAGAATGATTGTAATTGGCATAGAAGTGAACTCTTTGCAGTCATGCGTTTGTGTTTCTGTGTTTTAAAGATCCACCTCAGCTGGTCTATGTGACACCTTTCAACAATCGCTCTAATGCTGAGGTGTATCAGTGTGAGGCAGATGCCAACCCTTCAGCCACACACTTCAGCTGGCACAGGTATAAAATCTAACATGCCACAAAAAAAAAAAAGAAATTATGAATAATAATGATTTATAATTCTAATGGAATCATCTTTGAATCAATAGTACTTAAAAATCATAGCATAAAAAAAAAACTAATAGAGGATGTTTCATTATATTTCATCAAACATTTGAAGATTCTGCAAGATGTAACAACTGCAGATCCTTGCACACTTAACATGTAATACATGCCAAAAAATTAAGCAATACAAACACAAAATAGGAAGTAGGAAACGCCAGCTAAGAATATACCTCAAAAAGTGGTGAGAGTGATCTATAAATGTCAAGATCAAATCATCGAGGTTAATTTGCATTTATTTGGTTTGCAGATGTTCTTCACAAACTTACATACAGAATACTGTATGTGCAAAACATACTAGGTTTAGTTTTGAAATTTTGGCCCTATACTCATTCTTTTGGCAGTCTGACTTTGTATTCTTTGCTCTTGTTCATGGAGTAGCACACACCAGACAATCCCTAACGATGCCATTAAAGCAGAAGGAAATAAACTCTACTTCTTGAAACTGACGTCTGACCTCAGTGGCCTGTATATCTGTGAGGCTTCAAACGAGTACGGTAAAGGAATCGGCTCACTCTACTGGCAAAAAGGTCGGAAGTGAAAGCTTGTTTGCATGTTTGGATGAAGGAAGATACGCCAGTTTGTTTAGACTACAGTGCTTATCATGTTATCTCTTTTTTAGGAGAAAAGACGGAAGACAATCATTCTGAGCTCTGAGTCCTTTATACTGGATGCAATTCCATATTTTCTCAGTGTCATCAGAGTCCCTTTAAGGAAATTCAGAAATAAAAGCTGGCGGCAATTGTATTCTTCTTCTTAAACCCAAATTATATTTACAAAATATTTTTCAGGAAAGCAAAGATAGTCCACATGAACATTGTAGAGCTGCTCTTTTAATTCACAGTGCCTATCAACAACGTGACTTTTAACTGAAAGGAACAATAACATATTTCCATATTGAGCATTATGCTTTCTCTGTATGTATGAGTGGACCGTCTGCCCTGCATAGATTCTTAACATTATATTTTATTAACTTATTTATTAAATTATTCGTACGCACACACACACACACACACAATACGATATATATATATATATATATATATATATATATATATATATATATATATATATATATATATATATATATATATATATATATATATATATATAATATTTAAACTAGCAGATATAGAAGGAATTAAATTTTAGAATGCCTAAGTTTGAGGGTTGTTAAACTATTTTATTTATCATTATGAAACACTGACAAACATTAACAGACAAACAGTCAGAACAACTTCATGGGCGCAATTATTGGTCTCCTTTCTGGATTTCAAGTTGAAAAATATATATTTAAAATTAAACTTGAGTAAAATAAAAGTTATGCCTGAATAGAAGTCAATATGAGTGTATATATATATATATATATATATATATATATATATATATATAAAGGCTCTCCTTGCAATTTCATTGCTGGGATTTTTTTTTTTTTTTTTTTTTTCATTGATGGGATTATTTTATTTTTATTTTTTATTTTTACTGCTATTAGTAGAATCCTCATTAAATATTTATTACTGTTGTTCACTGGATCCGGTATATATCCCAGGTATAGAATATCGTGTTCTAAGATGTCATGTATAATTGCATGTAGTTCTTCTAAAAACACCTTTAAAATTGCACAAGACCAAACAGATATGTACATGTTCAGCTGATAACATCACACATTGCCTCCAGCAAAATACTTGACTTGTTTCTCCAGTTTGTTTAGCTGTCAGTTTTGGAGTAATAATGAAGTGTATTGTAAGCTCTGGAATTGCTGTAACACATGTATGGATGTATGGATCTACTTTTCTTTTCGCCATTTTCCTTAGAGTTGTATTTCATATATTGGATACAGGATATTTATGCTTTCATAAATATGCTTTTCAGAGGGGGGTGTTCGTCCATCTTTTATTTGCCTTGTCATAACAATGTCTAACTTTCTCCAGGTTATGGGTCATATTAATTTCTTAAAATCTTGAATTTACCCTGTTATGTGATTGAGAATGCAGTTATTCCCTTGCGAGCCCAACTGAAACCTTTTATTTAGCTGGCCAACCTAATATCCTCAACTGGTGTTCAATTCTAGTTTACATTTCCTTATCAGCTTGTAGCATTCATCTAGTTACCTTTTTGTCAGCTGACTTTTCAGTTATCTGTGTTAATGTTATATTATCACCTAGAAGTGACTGAATAGGGATTGGTGCTTGAGACATTTTTAGTTGTTTCCATTTTGAGATATAGCTAGAATCGCACCAACAAACTAAATTTCTCAACTGAGCAGCACTAGTCTTGCAAGAAAGGTAGGGACCTTCTCCCTTTTTCTTTTGCTAATTGTAAAGTTATGAATTTAATCCATGTTTTCCCAATTTTTCCTGTTCCAAATAAATCCTTAAATTATTCTTTCCCAATCATGAAACTGTTTCAGAGGAATTTGAACTGGAAGGCCTGGAATCATAGCATCCGGGGTACTACAGTATATTCATTTTAACTGATTCTATTATTTTACTCATATCTAGAGGAAGTAATTTCCATCTATTCACATCTGTTTTATTGTCTTGTTTATAATTTATTTTATATAACATTTTTTTTGTGTAACTGCCCCTAAATAGTTAATACCCTGAAAATTATATAAAAAATTTTGTTACTTATTCAAAGCCTGAGAAAGAGAGAAATTAATGTCCAAAATGTGTGTTTTGTGTATGTTCAATTAGTAACCAGAAATGTTCCCAAATAACTTAAGGGAGGACCACAGTTTTGGTATACAATAATCAGGGTTACACCGATATTTCAAGAATTGTCAGCATAAATGTTGATCTCCTCTTCTACACTTTTAATATTTATACCTTGTATAAACATCTTAGTCCCCTAGTAACTTAGGTCCAAGTGTTAATGATCAAAAGGGGCGTCCAACTCACCAGGGGTTTGCCTGTAGATGCACACAAGAGGAGGATTTGTAAGTGTCACCAGGAAACGCTCCATGTTAACTTGAGATGCATAAGGTATCACTTGCACAGGGGGATTTCTACCACAAGTACTAATAAAAGTCATGACTGATATGTCACTATATGGAGTAAACAGCACTGTACAAATTTCAATCACCGTAAATAGAATTGAGATTTTAATCATAACAACAATAAAGACCAAACCAACGTGATCTCATGACAATACGTGTGTATTTTTACGTTAAATGTGGTTCTACCACACGTACATTTACTTATGTTTTCATGCACATAAACACATACATAACTTTAAGGACCAACCAACAAGAACTAAACAGACAGGGTTTATAAACACATGTGATGCAATCAGATAGAACAGAAACAGGTGTGGAGTAATCAATTAACTAAACAAGAAAAGGAACATGACCAAATAAGGAAACTCAAAAGGAACAGAAGTCGACAAATGTGACAATATCACAGTCACAAATATTTTCACACTGAGCATTGATTTGACCTTTGCTCTCATTATGTGCACACAGTTCAGTTCAGCAACAGTGCCTATAGCTGGTTTCCAGTTTGGCTTGTTTTGCACAATGCACATGCCAACTCAACTACAGGTACAGGGCCACATCAAAAGTGTGTCTTCTGTATGATATTTGAAACATTCATCCTGGAGAAGTTGCTCATGGAGTAATAAAATAACTTATAAAAATAGTTTTAAATAATTTATACCATGATCACATTCATATATATTATAATGGAGGAATACTCTCATGATGATTCAGTATGCATTGGTTCAAAACAGAAAAGGAATCAAAAATAACAGATAGAACATATTTTTCTTCTGTTTGTGTAGAAGTCTTCAATGAGAACATTAACACTCCATTTTAAGCACATTTACATGCCCAGTATTTATCAGTACAAACTAAAATGATCAATTTTATGTATTTTTGATTTAACCATGTCAGCAGCAGTGGCTACAGGGGCGTAGTTAATGGGGGGATGGGGGGAGGTAACCAAATCCATCAGTTACAACCCCCCCCCCCCCCCCCCAATGTTTCAACATGAAAATCACAGCAGATCAAATTAAAAATATGTAGAATTCGACCCCATTAGAACTCAATTGAGACAAATGAAGCCCAGTTTTAGCGTTTTTTAGCACTTCCGTTTCTGACCTGCAGACTCAAACGAAGCTTGATGACGTCAGCAACCTGTCTGCCAGATGTAAATCTTCTAAGTGGCTGTGCGTGCAAACTGCCATCGTTAATCTTGCAGAGACGGCGAGCTTGAGCGGGGAGTTCTTTGGCGTGAGTGAGCAGGAGTAAGTATTCTGATTAATTATTTTGTATAGTATTTTAAAATGTAACGCCAGTACGCCATATTAAGTTAATTGCCTGCGAGCTTCTCCTCCTGTCTGTACGGTAATGCGACAGAGAGCCGAGTGGTTATGACGCAATCGTTAGGCTATTTTTTACAAAAACTGTTTACACGGGGCCAAAATGTAACATAGAAGGTAATGGAGCCCTTTATACATTGTCGTGTATCTTTAGAAATAAATAATGGACAAACGGAGTCTTTAAACGCCTCAGATGTAAAGTTATTCGCTGTCAAAGTGAGGCCAAAATGAATGGGAGTCAATGGGAATGCTAATGCTAGTGAAGTTCTGCTAAAAGATGGCAGCCCCCGCCCGACTTCAACTTCCGGTCGAGTTCCTTGCCCCTTGGTTGGGAGAGCACACGGGTAACGTTAGCGCCAAAAATGAAGAGAAGCGCGGCACAGCGGACTATATTTAACTGCTGGTCAGAGAGGGATGCAAAAAAAAAAAAAAAAAAAAAAACATGCAACGTTACTGACAATGAGGTATGGGGATATTGTGTAATAGCTAGGTACAAACCACATATATTTTAGCTAGCTAATCCATTGCAATGTATCTAGCTATAACTATTAGTATAACAAGTTATCAAAGCAGCTGTCTGTTTTGCTAGTTTATTTTTCAATAGTGTCCGTAATTATCAATGACAAAAGTATTCACATCGGTGTTTGTTTTCTTCCTAAATTAATCTGACTTTTGAACGAATTGGATGAATGAACGATTTAAGTGGCTTACTTATTAAAACTTTCAATACTTAATTTCTTTCTTTTGCTAATCTCTACTATGTAAGAATTTTATGAATGATGATTAT
Source organism: Carassius gibelio (assembly GCF_023724105.1). Classification (NCBI taxonomy): domain Eukaryota; kingdom Metazoa; phylum Chordata; class Actinopteri; order Cypriniformes; family Cyprinidae; genus Carassius; species Carassius gibelio. The sequence goes on along the minus strand of NC_068379.1, from coordinate 4,182,176 downwards.
ACACACATTCCATAACGTTATGAGGTGTATAATCTCTAAACATGTTTTTATAATAGATTCGAGGTAAATATAGCAGCAGGGTAGAAAAGTCAGCAGAGGGACTTTGTAAAGTTAGGCTATACATTAATGCCTTTAATGTTTTAAAGACTCCAGTAAACAGCTGTATACTAAATCAAGTTCCTAAAGCTGTCAAGAAACCATTTTTTCATTCTGGCTTTTCTCTATCACAGTGAAGAACAGGGAGAACACAACAGACAGGCAGCTCTTTCAGATAAGCGGGTAAGAAAACAGGGAGGGGTACAGAAATGTTCAAAAATGTTTGATCATCAGATTATTATACATCTTTAAAACTATGCTGTGATTTTTGTGAGTTTTATTTAATGAGGATTACTTGGTCAATTAAAAAGAGTCAAATTTATTTTTTTTAAATAGATATTACGAATAGATTGTATACAGTGCAGTTTAGTATTTTGTAAGTTTTTGGTGTTTTAGTTGTATGTCTTAGTGGTTTTGTTCTTATATCAGATGATTAAGATCCAATGTGAAAGTAGCAGCAGATTAAACCAATCAAAAGAAGGACAGGAAGAACATCTGATCAGGTAATGACATACAAACACTAATGAAAAGTTCATTCAGTCAATAAAACTGGCTAAAACTGTAATATGTGTACATCACAGTGAGGGACAGGGTGAGGACAATAGTCCAACAGCAATTTCAGATGAGCAGGTAAGAATAAAACATTTCTGATAGGGAAGAATTTTTGATATGACAAACTAAATGTACAATTGTCTATACTGTACACAATATACTAGTGAGCTATTTGGTTGTTGTAATGTCAGTTTCAGAATGAACCTAATGTTAGAGACCAGCTGAGCACAGACAACAGGGACAGAGAAGATTCAGAAATCGTCACTTGCTTAAAGCCTGCACATCCTGATCCCAAGTTTATAGAAGTACAGACTAGAGCAAACTATGTGTTACACTTTCAGCAAAAATGGTTTCAGATGTTCCCATGGCTGCATTACAGTACCACATTAAAAGGGGTTTTATGCTTTTATTGTGCAAAAGTCCTCTCAAAAAAGACAATGCTTGCCTCTAAGATGGATCCAGCCTTTGTGAGTACTGGTTTTAGGAACTGGAAAAAGGCAGTTTAAAAGTTTACAGCCCATGCTAAAAGCCAATCCCACTGCCATGCAACAACTGTGTATGCTCAGGAAACAAACAGCATTGCATCACAGCTTTCCTCAGTTGTTTCTAGACAACAGGAGGTAGCAAGAAACGCATTGCTAAAGACTGTAGGGTGTATCCAGTATTTGGCTCGTCAAGGTATTGCATTGAGAGGCCATGCTGAAGAGAGGGGGAATTTTTCCCAACTTCTAAAATGTAAGGGAGCAGATGATCCAGCCCTTGACAAGTGGCTAGCACAAAAGCATAATTACACAAATCCTCAAATTCAGAATGAACTACTTGGCATAATGAGCAATGACATCATCAGAGGAATAGCTAAAAACATTCAGTCCCTTACGGTTGCTCAGTTTGCCCTAATTGTTGATGGAACACAAGATGTGTCAGGTACAGAGCAAGAGTCTATTTGTCTTCGTTATGTTGACCATGACTTGATTCCTCATGAGGAATTCATTGGTTTTTATGCAGTGACAGAAACTACAGGAGAGAGTCTTGCAAAAATGGCAATGGATGAATTACATTTGCCATTATCTGGATTGCGTGGCCAGACATATGATGGTGCAGCCAATATTTCTGGCAAATACTCAGGAGCACAGGCTGCAATTAAAAAGAAACAGCCTTTATCTTTATATGTGCACTGTGGAGCACATTGTGTAAACCTAGTTACCCCAAAGGCATGTACAGCTTCAAAACTGCTGCGAAATTCTCTTGACTGGGTGCATCAGCTAGGAAATCTGTATAGCCTGTCTGGTAAATTCAAAGAAAAGTTTAACCAGATTACTAGGGCAGATTATGGTATCGCAAGCCCTCTAAAGCCTCTCTGTCAAACACGATGGACAGTACGACACCAAGCTGTAACATCTGTTCTCAAGCAGTATGATTCTGTGCTCACTTCCTTAGAGGAAATGTCAAACAGTAATGCTCCTAGTGCAGCCACCGCCAATGGCTTGCACCAACAATTTCTCAAAGGCCAGACCTTACTGGGTCTTGTGTTGGCAGGAGCTGTGATTGGAGAATTGGAGTGTTTAAATGCTTCTCTCCAAAGAAAGACACAGACTATCTCTGGCATGAAAGCTGCCATTTCTTGTGTTCAGTCTGTCTTGAAAGACAAAAGAAATGAAGATGCCTTTCAAAGTCTTTTTGAGCAAGCAAATGTGATTGTGGATTCTCTAAATCTAGAGCCTATCAAAGTTCCAGAACCAAGGCGACTTCCTAAGCGTTTTAGTACAGATGCAAGCACATGCAAGCCAAAAACCGCAACAGAGTATTACAGAGTTGAGTTTTATCAGGTTCTTGATGTTGTTGAGTCAGAGCTCAATGAACGTTTTCATCAGGAAGATCTGCTGACCTTGCAGAAACTAGAGGACACTCTGCTCACTGGACAAATTGATTCAGCCAGTTGCTTGCAGTTCAGTTACCAATGTTTAGGCATAACTACCAATTTGGATCCAGTATGGAGGCAGCAAGCATTCTTAAAGGTTTGTCAGTGGAAGTTCGTGGCCTGTTCAGTGAAGTGGAAACTCTGGTCAGGTTGCTTCTGGTTGTACCAGTATCCTCTTCTGAAGCAGAAAGGAGCTTTAGCGCCCTTAGAAGGTTAAAAACTTGGCTACGCTCAAGTATGTCACAAAAGAGACAGAATGTTCAAACCAAACCTACGCCCTTGAGTGGCTATATTCCTGGCAAGAGGAAACATTTCAATTTCACAATTCAGTCATATCTAAAATGATCAATCTAATTTCTTACATAGGCTGAATCCATCTTAAGGAAATATGTATTCAATTTGATTTTCCCTTGCAGCAAAACCACAATCGCAGTGATGCAAGTGTGTTAGCAAATGAAACTGTGCTTCTGTGGAAATGTCACCACTAACAGTTTTGTTTGTGTTTCCTTCTATTTCTATTCTCTTGCCTTAGTTCGTTCCTTTGACCTAGTTTCCTGTGTTCAGTTCACCTGTGTTCAGTAACTTATTAGTTCTTGTTGGTATAAACTCCCATCCTTTAGTTCTCTGTCTTTTGTGGGTTATGCTTTTGCTTTGCATTTCCTCTTTTAGTTTCCCTAGCTGTGGATTTAAAGATGTTGTGTTAAACTTCTCGTCTTCTTGTGTGCTTGTACTTGGCTTAAGCAATCAGTGAGACCTGCCCACAGGCCACAGAGAGAGACCACACTAGGTCTAGTGTCTAAATGGCACCATGAAATATGAACTAAGCAGACAGAACCGAAACTATACTGATGCTCTGACCACAGATCTGACTGTAGCATAAGCAGCATCATTTAAAGCACAGACATACACCAGTATAAATTCCTAAGAGTTATGAAGCTAGCTTTTAATAAAGAGATTTACCCAGCAGACCTGGGTGTCATTGCTTGCACCACACAGGGTACCTAACGCTGATTCTCTTATATTTCTCATTTAGGTATCAGATGGTTTCTTTTCTCTTTTTTTTAGAAAGAACAATTTTCCCCCTAATATTGTTAATACTAAAACTGTAATTTAAATAGTAATAATAAAATGTCAGAAGATCAAGTATTCACCATTGTATTTGTAGCACATTTTTCAAATTAAATAAGGGATTAAATAAGTGTTTGAAGTTTAGTATAAAATATGCTTACTAATTTAACTAATCTAAGTACAAGTTTTTTAGGTTGCTGTACAAAAAAACAAACAAATTCTTACATTTGTTTTACATCGAAAAGTTTGTCGTGTAAACCCCATTCTGCATGCATGAAAATGTAGGTAATGACTTCCTTGAGATAGCAGAGCTGTATAGTTTATGTGCATAGGGCACATCATGTGTTCTCGGAAATGTATTAGATGTCTTTGTCAACATTGACATACAATAGTCTTGTTACAGGAACAGTAACTCTGGGCACACTCTTCAGTGTCAAAGATTACACATTGTCTGATGTTGTTGAGGTTTTAATGGAGACCAATGTACAATATGTTTTTGTCACAGGAGACAAATAAGAGAAGCAGAAGACTCAAGCAAAAGACTTGATTTTCATGCAACCATGTCTATGAGAAATAATTCAGATTATAATAATTAAAATAATTCGTACTGCTAGTCCACACACACACACACACACACACACACTGTCTAAATCAACTGCCATACACTTGTAGCAGAAATGAACCAGACAAATTAAAGAGTCGATCAGGGCTGTGGCTGGAACACGAGCCGAATTCCTCAGTAAGGCATTAGGAAGTCATAAAACATTCTGTGCCACAAGTCTGAAGCAAGATAACCAACCAACCAATGCTTTCAAAGAACAGCTTTCAACATTAACACCACTAGAACAATTATTGACAATTTTAATTTGCAGAAGAGATTGTCAAATTTGTTGTTCGTAATTGAAATGCAAGGCTGGACATCACATGTAAACCTATGAGAGTACTGCACAAGTGCCATTGAATTCCCCCAGCAGAACCAGACTGAAATTCCTAAGGGGGGGGGGGGGGGGGGGGCTTTGAACCTCTGGTCTCCACAGAACATCTTTTGTCAGATAATGACAAAGAAACTGTCTTTTCTATGGACCAAAATGAACTCCAAAATGACTTCTAAATGAATATCAGTCCATCGCTTTACTCCATATTCATTTATATGTAACCCACACATTTGACTATCACGTTTATAATCACTTATTGTGTATGTCTTTTAATAACTATGGGATAGCTTAAGGATACATATTCATGTCTAGTATCGATGTAATCAAATCTGCCTGCTTGAAATAGTCTTGACAATCATTTATTTGTCAAATATATCATATTCTTGTTATAGGAATCATGTCCAAAATTAGACCCTGCAAGAGCGGAAAAATTCGGACCACATGCTTGGTAAGATAAACATATGATTTATGATACCCCCGAGCCAAGACAATATCTGATTGGTCAAGACAACATTTGAGGTGTGGCCAACAGGCAAGTTTAAATACTTAGGACACCCTAAAGTCTGCTTTTAGTTGTTAGCTTTGCTTAGGGTGACCATATGCACCGTTCATACGGGACACGTCCCAGCCAGAATTTTAATAATGCCTTAAACATCCAGAGCAGCTTGACCAATAACATGCAGGTATTGTACATAGTCGACCAATCGTGGGGCTGCGTGTGAGAAGGTGAGATCTAAAGGGAACAATCAAAGCTATGCAAATATGCGCACGTGTTTGTTCGTTCGATTGACTTGAAGAGTCTCTGCGCACAAATCCAAAAAAAAAAAAAAAAAACTAAGTGCGCCACAATCCTTCAAGTCAAACGAACGAACATACACGTAAAAGCGATTCAAAAGCATAAGGAGCCGTCTGCTCTGCTCTTTATAGCTCTCATGATTCACAACAATCAATCTGCACAGTACAAATAGCCAAAACCTGGATATTTTAGGCAATATTAAAATCCTGGCTGGGACGTGTCCAGTATGAACAGCGCATATGGTCACCCTAGCTTTGCTTCTGCTGTCAGTCATGCCAGCTTTTTGCTTTAATTCTTAGCTTTAGCTTTTAGCCATGCTGTTAGTCATCACTGTTTGAGCACAGTTCCAGCGTGCTTCAGTCTGCACGCCTGCTGCTACTTAGCCACGATGATAAGAAACACCACCTAGTCTCGTCAAACTTTATTTCTTTTCTTTTCCGTTTGAGAGTTTTGTGTTTTGAGTTTAGTTTTGTAACGCCGTCTGACCTTGTCTGCGCGTTCAACTTCAACCAGCTACACAACCCCATCTTCAGCCAACGCTCAAACACGGGTTTCCCAAGACGTCACTTCAGCGACTGCTGAACTTCCAGCCAATCAGCGACAACTTTACACAGGCAATGTACCTTCAGACATTTATACTGGTGTATCTAATATAATTTTAACCTCATTGAGGAACTCAATGCGAGGGTTAATTACGTGATTGATGGTTGTTCATGTCTATGCAATTTAACGTATTGCTGTAAACTTGGGATTCCACATTTTCATTCTCTAAAACTCATCTTTCCCTAACTTTCTATCTTCCTGCAACTTGTGTGAATGTGTGAGTGCATGTGTTTATGTGTTAGATTAGTTTATATGTCTTTATCATATAAACTAAACTAAACTAAATTAGATTATCTAATAAAGTCTTATTCATATTGAAAAGAGAAGTATCTTGTGTTTTCTGCTTACAAGTTAATGTCTTAAACTGCCGATCTTGTTTCTGTGCTAATTGATAGTGTTTTCACTATAGTTTGGATATTAATATCCAGCGCAGATTTGATGTTAAATGGCTTGTTCAGTGAATCGCAGGGCGTCTCAGTGATCAGCCGTGAAACAGTGATTCTGTTCAAATTCCCTTTAAAATCTTAAATGATTCCCTTTGAGCTAAATTGACCTGTTTCCCTTACACACTCTATCAGTGATAATAAAGAATTTGATAATTAAATTAAATGAGACCTGCTTACTGAATATTTGCCTGTGAAAGACAGACCCCTTATTTACCACTCACACTTGCTGACGTGGATTCATCTTGTGTTATTGGGTTATTGTGTTCTTACAACCCTTTTCTCACATAACAATAACACCTCAAGTTCCTCAGTGTTCAGATGTTGCATGGTCACTCAGAAGTTGTTCAGGTGTCTCACACACAGTGGAACATCGTCAGTGAAACGGCTCCATTATGGCAGAGGTGTCCAAAGCTGTTCCTGGAGAGCTGGGGGTTCCCTGCAAACAACTCCTTCTGCTTAGATGTGACAGAGGACAGGACAGTGAGGACACACTGGACAGATGTGTTTCCCCAGAGTGGAATAACACTTTCCACAGACACTTTCTACATGTGACTGATGACATATATTCTGGCTGATGTCCATAACACCATATGGTACTCCTCATGCTGAACTTTTATGCTTGTTAAACATAACATTTAATTGCTTTGTTTTTGCCTAACGAGCAAAGAGTACAATGTAAAAACAAGAAAGAAACAAGAAAATTGTCGTTTTGTTATTAATAATTTATAATTAATAATAAGTAATTATTAATTAAATCTTAATATAATTATTTCTCAGCACCCAGGCTGTTTTAATTAGCTGTGCGTTGTTAATGGTAAAGCTGAACATAGAAGGAGAAGATGAGAAGCACAGATAAAAACGTAAAAACACAAAAGGATAGCCTGTGGTAAATTATGCATATACAGTATGCAGTCTTTCTGCAAAATCACAAGCAAGTGGGGGAAAGGGACAGCTGACACACCATGACCAATGGTTTGTTTGTTTTTAAGGCTTTTAAAACAGGTGTATTAGACTGTACAATAAATTATAGGGTTTATAACTAAAATATAATGCATTCATCGACTATTTTTTTTTTTATTAAGAGCAACATTCTTTCTCAAAAGAGACTTTAGGTACAGAGTGGGGTCAGAATATCATGGTTCTGTCCCCCTATGCATGTGGAGTAGTTTGCACTATATCACGGACTACAAAGGAAGGAAAAACAGTGCGTGTCTTGGTCTGCCTCCTTACCGGATGAGTTCAATACATTCTATGCTCTCTTTGGAACAGGTAACACATTCCCTGCTGTTAAAATGCCTGACCTTGACCCCTGCCCTTTGGTTGTAACCACACTTGAAGTGATTAATTGAGGAATACCTAACTTGACTCGAGCTGACTGAGGCATCTCTACCATCTGGTTCAAAATCACTAGATGTCAGAGTGTCAATCAACAGCACTTGTCACAATCCTTCTCCTAACATGGATGTCAGACACAAAGAAATCACCACTTCCATGTCAGCCCTTCTTGGTGACATTTTGCATGGTAAGCATATTATTTTTTACATATTACATTGTAAGAGACCTAACTTTAAAAAAATTATGTTACTTTGTGCCATGAAAAAACTTTAGTATGATATTATTATTATTTTTTTTTTTTATGTGATCAACCAAACAGTTGATTTGTCACTTTATGGTAAACGTAGAAAAGCTGTGCTAATGTTTTTAGATCATCAATTTCTGGAGTAAGAATGTACAATTTGTTGAGAAATATAAACTTCTGATTATTCATAGCTATGAATATGACAGCTCTTGTTATTTCTACATTAAAATACTGAGATAACTTCTTAAATGTGTGGGTTTTTTTTGCCACTTTTGGATATTTTTTGAAGTAAATATAATGACTTCATATAATAAATGTGTGGAAATCATAATTTTATCAGAGGCAATTACTAATTAAATGACAAATGCTGATGTACTAACATTACAAAAAATTTAAGAGATTTTTTTTTTTTTTTTTTTACAATTGCTAGATGGATTACAACAGTGTCTATGGTACAAGAACTTCTGGCCCATGTACTAGAAAACCACCAAGGACTCTGATGCTGTTCTCAGTTGTCTTGATGACCCCAAGCCCTGCACTCATCTCATTAGTGGAGACTGCAAGACCTGAAGTGGGTGTGGTACTTCATGGAGAGGTTTGAGAACCACGGACATAGAACCCCCTTCCTCAAATCTTGCCCTGGAGCTCCAAAGCGCTGCAGAGTTTAGCTCCAACCCTGACCAAAATCACCTACCTGTGATTTTTCTAATGATCCCAAAAACATTGATTGGCATTGATTAGCATGCTCAGGTGTGTTTTATTAGGGTTATATCTAAACTCTGCTGGAAAGTGGATCTCAAGGTCCAGATTTGAGGAACCCTGACATATAAGGATCTGGATTATCATCCCGTCCGACAAGAGGTAGCTGGTGACAGTTCGTTTAAGTTCCTGAATGAAGATGATGCTCCCTCAACAGGCACATCCTCTACTAAGCTTCCATGTTAGAAGAGAAGAAAAGGCAAACACACTCTAAAAACAGTTCCCTTGAAGGAGCCAGAGGATACTACTGGCTCAAGACACTGCACACCATTTCTGGATTACAAAGAAATGTTCATTTATCTACAAAAATAAATAAATAAAATCCTGTTGCACTACCACACCCGACAACGTGTTTCTTGAATCATAAAAGCTTAAATGCCATTTTATTACTATCTTTTTTTTTTTTTTTTAATGCTGAAAGAATGTAATGCCTTTGGTTTTGTTACTTTTAGTTATTTAGGTTATTTTTGTTTATTGTTAAAAAACAGGAAACATAATTGTCTGTGTTAAAATGAAAACCTTAAAGATTCAATAGCATACTTCAATAAATAAAGAAGATTTAATGTACAAAACTTTTTTATTTTGATTTGTTTTTTATAAATTAGTATTATAGTTCATATTTTCTGATCTTTATAGTATGTAGTTTTTTTTTGAAAAATTAAAATTATGTCATTTATGACTCACTCTCATGTCGTTCCAAACCCGTAAGACCTCCGTTCATCTTTAGAACACAGTTTAAGATATTTTAGATTTAGTCCGAGAGCTCTCAGTCCCTCCATTGAAGCTGTGTGTACGGTCTACTGTCCATGTCCAGAAAGGTAAGAAAAAACATCATCAAAGTAGTCCATGTGACATCAGGGGGTCAGTTAGAAAATTTTGAAGCAGTTTTGAAATAGCAAAAACTATGACTTTATTCAGCATTGTCTTCTCTTCCGTGTCTGTTGTGGCATTTCAAAACACTGCAGTTTAGTGATATCCGGTTCGTAAACGAATCATTCAACGTAACTGGATCTTCTTGAACCAGTTCACCAAATCGAACTGAATCGTTTGAAATTGTTTGAAATGGTTTGCGTCTCCAATACGCATTAATCCACAAATGACTTAAGATGTTAACTTTCTTAATGTGGCTGACACTCCCTCTGAGTTCAAACAAACCAATATCCCGGAGTAATTCATTTACTCAAACAATACACTGACTGTTATCTTCAATTACCATGTCCCTGAAGTCATTTCCCACCCTGGTAGTACATACTTTCTTGCCTTCCAAAACCAACTGTCATTGAGACTATTCTATAGAAGTGACCATTTATTTTTCCCACTGGAATTCATCGGTCAAAATTGCGGTAAGCTTCATCTCTCACGCCTAACTTTATTTTTAGTTTTTGAAATGTTATGCTTGTCCCACCCTTAAAGTTCCACCCTGTTAGGCTATATTATAGAGAATGTTTGTCCTATCAAAACAATGTAAAAACAAATCTGAAATAGTTAGTTTGTAGAAGGTTAGCTAGCTAAATGTTGATCACTCAAAGAGCTATGGCTAATTTAGCTGTAAAACTCAGCACCCCATCACTCTCCTTCTTGCTCAAATTGCCCTTACACAGCCTGGAGGTGTGTTTGGGGTCATTGTCCTGTTGAAAAATAAATAGTCCAACTAAACGCAAACCGGATGGAATAGCATGCCGCTTCAAGATGCTGTGGTGCCATGCTGGTACAGTATGCCTTCAATTAAAAAAAAAAAAAACCCAACAGTGTCACCAGCAAAGCACCCCCACACCATCACTCCTCCTCCTCCATGCTTCACGGTGGGAACAAGGCATGTAGAGTCCATCCGTTCACCTTTTCTGCGTCGCACAAAGACACAGTGGTTGGAACCAAAGATCTCAAATGTGGACTCATCAGATCAAAGCACAGATTTCCTCTGGTCTAATGTCCATTCCTTGTGTTATTTAGCCCAAACAAGTCTCTTCTGCTTGTTGCCTTTCTTTAGCATTGGTCTCCTAGCAGATATTCTACCATGAAGGCCCGATTCACACAGTCTCCTCTTAACAGTTGTTCTAGAGATGTGTCTGCTGCTCGAACTCCGTGTGCCATTGACCTGGTCTCTAATCTGAGCTGCTGTTAACCTGCGATTTCTGAGGCTGGTGACTCGGATGTACTTACCCTCCGCAGCAGAGGTGACTCTTGGTCTTCCTTTCCTGGGGCGGTCCGCATGTGAGCCAGTTTCTTTGTAGTGCTTGAAGGTTTTTGTGACTGCACTTGGGGACACTTTCAAAGTTTTCCCAATTTTTCGGACTGACTGACCTTCATTTCTTTAAGTAATGATGGCCACTTGTTTTCCTGTACTTAGCTGCTTTTTTCTTGCCATAATACAAATTCTAACAGTCTATTCAGTAGGACGATCAGCTGTGTATCCACCTGACTTCTGCACAACACAACTGATGGTCCCAACCCCATTTATAAGGCAATAAATCACACTTATTAAACCTGACAGGGCACAACTGTGAAGTGAAAACCATTTCAGGTGACCACCTCTTGAAGCTCATCAAGAGAATGCCAAGAGTGTACAAAGCAGTAATCAAAGGCTGCTTTGAAGAACCTACAATATGACATATTTTCAGTTGTTTCACACTTTTTTGTTATGTATATAATTCCACATGTGTTAATTCATAGTTTTGATGCCTTCAGTGTGAATATACAGTTTTCAAAGTCATGAAAATAAAGAAAACTCTTTGAATGAGAAGGTGTGTCCAATCTTTTGGTCTATATATATATATATATATATATATATATATATATATATATATATCTATATATATATAGATATAGATATAGATATATATATAGATATAGATATATAGATAGATAGATACTGTGCAAGAACCCCTTAAGCTCCCGTACTGGTACAAAACTTGTTCTTTGAGGTAAAAAACAAAACAAAATCCATTTCTAATAGTTAAACATGTCACCATTTTGGTAGAATGCAAAAATAAATAAAAAAAAAAACATAAAAATCATGTAACTTTTTTTCTAACACTTATGAAGCCAAAATGTTACCGCATACCAGGAATGACCCAAAGAGTATGATAAATGAAAAATTATTATCATTAAATTGAACAGCTAAATTAATTCATGTGATATGTGTACTGCTAGGCATCTATGGTTTCCTCTTTTTGCGCTAATTTGGCAACGCTGCCTCGGTTAAGTTAAGCAGTCTTCCGTTTGAGAAACACTTAAGTCTGTTATTATTTCCTTTATGAATCAGCCTCTATGGAATCCGCGCGTATTTCAGCTGACGTGATTTCCGTCCTTTGTGTTGGTCCTGCTGTTAGCGCGTCACCACGCGAGGGGGCAGCACTCGCTCTCGTCCTGTTCAGCGCCTCCTCCAGCAGAAGAAAAGCCTCCCACCCATTCTTTTTTTTTTTCAAAATGGCCGAATACTTGGCGTCGATTTTCGGCACAGAAAAAGACAAGTAAGTAATTGAAATAATCATGAAATATTGCTCGCGTTTGATTATTCTCAACAAGCGTTTGTATGGTTACAAACCGGTGATAACGGGTAAGTAGAATATAAGACTATTAGTATTCTCTCTCTCATGCATCGCCTGTTCATCGTCTGACCTGTGTGCCATCCTCGCGTTTGGTGAAACAATAACACTACTAAATATTGGCATCACAGCGCGGAGCTTTCATATGCTGAACAATCGCTATATTATTATCTTTTATTATTATTATTATTATTTTGTCTTTTTCCTCAGCCTCGCCGTGACTCCATTTCGTTTCATTCATTGTGTCGCTGTGTGTTTTGATCCTCTCTTCTCTCCATCAGGGTTAACTGCTCTTTCTACTTTAAAATCGGAGCGTGTCGCCATGGAGATCGTTGCTCGAGACTCCACAACAAGCCGACTTTCAGTCAGGTATCACACCAGAGATCCTCTTATGGACCAATTCGTAACCTTTCTGTTAACGTTAGATCTTAAATGTAATTCGCATTGGATTTGTGTTTCAGACCATTGCTCTATTGAACATTTACCGGAACCCACAGAACACAGCCCAGTCCGCGGATGGCATCAGTAAGTATCGCTCAGCTCGTGTGAACACAGCTCGAAGCTCACAGAAACACACAGCGTCCAGGAGTCACTGTCTCGTTACTGTCTGCGTCTTCTCTCTCTCACCAGATGCTGTCAGTGATGTGGAGATGCAGGAACACTATGATGAGTTCTTTGAGGTAAGTTAGGTTAGGTGGACTGGGGAAACGGTGAGGAAGAAAGGTTGTGTCCAAAACAACCTTAATATAACTGTGATTCAAGCCATTACACAAAATCAGAGAAACAGTGGGAGTATTGGGGAAACTCAAAATGGTCTTTTCAAAATTAAAACCATGGACATTTGTATTATGCATCATCTACATTATTTCATAGGCTAGGTGTTGCTGTATAGAGGAAAAATTCTTTCAGGCAGTCATTGTCAAAAATGACTACTGTGGATATAACCTCGGCCCTACCATTCAAACATATACATGTATGACATATACAGGCCACATAGTTTGGTCCTGTTTGTTGCATCAGTTTTTAGTTAAAAACCACAAATCGCATGATTTCATGCTTCAGTGTTGCTTTAAATTCATTGTTTACAGGAGGTCTTCACTGAGATGGAGGAGAAATATGGAGAAGTTGAGGAAATGAACGTGTGTGATAATTTAGGAGATCACTTGGTGGGAAATGTCTATGTGAAGGTGAGAGAATGTTCAATGTATTTACATTGTAATAACAATTTGTTAGTTTAATTTACTATTTAAAACTTTGTATTTGTTGAATTCGTAATAAACTTCAAACTCAGAATTTGTGATTCAACAGTTAAATGTATTTCAACATTTTAACAGTTGTGTATGCCAATTTGTTATTGCTAGTGTTATTTGGTACTATATTTTTTGGCATCTCATATCTATATGATATTATAATTAAAAGTAATTTGTAAAAGTAAATAATGCATACTGTTAAAAAAAAATGTTTAGCCTTAATGCACTGTAAGTCGCTTTGGATAAAATTGTATGATAAGTGCAGAAATGTAATTTGTGGAAAAAGTTTTGTTATCTTTTTGGTTTTGCCACCATTGTATACAAGCATTAATCAGCTTGAGGCTGTTTCATCATGGTTCAATTCGTCTTTGTGCTTAACACCACTTAATGCAGAGAAACAACTAAAACTTAGCTTTTTGTGTGTGTAGTTTCGCCGTGAAGAAGATGCAGAGAAAGCGGTGATTAACTTGAATAACCGCTGGTTTAATGGCCAGCCCATCCACGCTGAGCTCTCACCGGTCACTGATTTCAGAGAGGCCTGTTGTCGACAGTATGAAATGGGGTAAGTGACTGAATAAGCATCAGAGAGTGCTGCACATCTTCCCTTCCCACACACTGTAATGCTGCATTCCCACAGCTAAATGTTTACCTCTCTTCCCTCTTCTAATTGATGTTTACTGATACCTAGTGCCTAAGCCTGAGCAACTGTCCCGTTGCACATGATTTGTTGATTCAGGTGAAGGTGTGTACTGAAATAGTGTTGTGTTTTCTTAAACTGCTTTCCACTGGTTTCTCTGTGACTGACTGCAGTACTTGTGTGTTCCCACAGAGAGTGCACTCGAGGAGGCTTCTGCAACTTCATGCACCTGAAGCCAATCTCAAGGGAACTCAGAAGAGAACTGTATGGCCGCAGGAGGAAGAGGTCTGTCTGATTTCCAACTCATCAAAAGCATAACGATTGTTAGAGGAGACTTGTGTAGAGCTGCTTGGAAATAATACAATACAGTAGACATTGTGATATAATATTAGAATTTAAAATAACTTTTCTATTTTAGAATGCAATTTATTCCTGTGTTGCAAAGCTAAGTTTTCAGCAGCATTACTAGATTCTTCAGTATCACATGACACTTCAGAAATCAGAGCCATTCAGTGTGTTCTGCATGCACAGCGCACACACATAGAGCTGTGTCAGGCATCGTCCAAGCCTTGTGTTTGTGTTTCTTTCCACATTGTCTTGTGCTTGAATGGACAAATGCATTCAAAAGTATGTCAAAATACCCATTTTGACGAGTATCCTCGAAAATGATGGGTTATGTCTTAAGTGAGCTTAAACAGCTGAGAAAGAAGTCGGATGTGTATAATTCTATTTGATCCATGCACTGGCTCTTAAAGTCCTTAATGTAAATAATATAAATAAAAATAATAATAAAAACCGCAGTATCTGAACACATTCAAACCTAAAGCATAGTGGTTTGTTCTAGTTATTATGTGCTATTGCTTGTAATTTGATCATTTGCTCTTACTTAACGGCTGTTCACTTGACTTTAATAATTTATGAACTTTGTTTGTTAAGCTAGGAGTTCTTGCTGTGGAGTTAGAATTGAGATTTGTTAGAATTAACTGTTCTTAAATTTAATTTAAAATGTTGGAATATACATTTTTTCTTTTTTTTTGTGGCAAGGCAAGTAAAAATGTAAACCACTATGCAAGTAAAAATGCTTATCGTTGAGCCCTGCTATTAGCATTTTTCCAAACAGTTTATATTTTGTGGAAACTGATGTTCAGGATTTTTTGATGAATAGAAAGTTCAAAAGTAAGTTTACTGATTCCAAATGTTTGAAAGGTAGTGTATAAATGGACTGGTTTTGAATGGATAAGTAAACTTGTTCTCTGTTCTACACAGGCATCGCTCCCGTTCACGGTCCCGTGAACGCCGTTCTCGCTCAAGAGAACGCAATAGAGGCGGAGGAGGAGGTGGTGGTGGAGGAGGAGGTGGAAGAGAACGAGAGAGACGGAGGTCAAGAGATAGAGAACGCTCCGGACGGTTTTAAAATGTCCTTTCTTGAAAACGACATTCAATCCCAAACCTTGCCCTAGTCTCTCCTGTTGAGGTGTGATAACGTTGATTTTTATTTCCTCCCCAATTCTTTGTCCGCTGACCTTTTTATGCAAGATTTGTTTGCTTTTCAATAAAGATACCTTCATCATTTTACTGCCTTTCAGTAGTTACATTATTCTCATATTTATATCAGGGGCGAGGCTACATAAGGGCCAGGGTGGCACTGGCCCACTCAAACTGACGGCTGGCCCACCCAATCAGAACAGACAAAAAAAAATTTATGTGGGAAAGCAGAAATCATGCATATGTGACATACTGAACACTTAAACACGTACAAGAAGTTTCATAAAAAAATAACTACTGTAGAGCGAAAACCTTTTCATATAATTGCCTTACTGCAACAGCCAATCAATAAGCTTATTAGTACTGTTTAGCCAAACGCGTATTGTCGGGGAGTGGGAAGATGAGTTTACTTCTGCTAACTTTTAACACGCATGACACAAGAGGAGTTTGTCGAAAAAGACATCTTTAATTAAAAAAAAACAAAAAACAAGAACATAACCTGAAACATCAACATCAACCCGGGCTAATCGTCGAGAAAAGCAACATACCAGCTGATTTATCCACACTTGATAAACCACCTGCTCTTACCCATTCAAGGAGTAATATTGCATTCACGCCAGTTTTCGCGCAAAATAAACGGCAAGTCTAGTCATTTTGCTCCTAAGTGGTACATAAAGTTCCCATTTCTAGAATACAGAGACAGTGTCCAGAAGGGACTTTGGTAACGTAAACTTGTAACGATTTGTTTTGTAAAAAGCGCTATACAAATATACTTGAATTGAATTGAATAACGTAAACAGGGGCGTAGATTACATTTTCAGTCAAATGTGTTCGCATAGAGGTTTTCAAGAGCTGGTATGAATAAATACAGATTTAAACTCAAAGAGACAGGATAGTCGGCGCATGACCTGATATTTTATTCGGACCCAGGAGGCGATATGAACATCACGGAGAGCTAAACTCTCCTGCAGTGTGTGTTTCATTCATACTCGAAGCCGGTGTTCTGAAATATTCGGTTTCTGAGATTTTCGGTGAAGGTGGGCGGAGCATACGTGAATATTCATGAGTTTCCTGTTTCGCGTTAAAGCGACTCTGAAAGTACGTCGTCACTGAAACATAAACGATTTTCAAAAAGGTTGCTCATTCATTCAAAAAATGTTTTTAATAACAAAAGTAAAAGCTGAATGTTTTTTAATGCACACATGAACTTGAATATAAACATTCTTAATCTCTGTATTTTTTATTTATTTGCCCCAAAATTTGAAATTTTGTAGATAAAATGCACTATATAATTAAAATAAATGTAAAAAATTTATTTGGTCAAGTTTTGAAATCCAGTTTGGTTGATTATATCCAAATAACTAACATGTCAAATTTTCTAAGTTTATTTAAAGAGCCACACAGATGGGAAATCAAAAATTACCTGTATTACAGTGTATGATGTAGCTATCCATCAGTGTAAACAATGTGCAAAGTAATTAAACCAAAAAGTAAACTATTTATAAAGTTATTGGCTTCTAAAGTAAGGAGTCGACTCTGAATGCTGAAATGAGTCGTTATAGATTTCAAATCTTTTGCCCATCTCTACGTCACTAGAACACTTTGCATAATAATCTCCGCCTACCGTCTTGAGAGAAACGGAACTCTGACCTTATGTGTTTGTTTTCTCCCGAGCGTCTCATCAGTATGTGTGCTGTCTGCAGCCTTTCTCTGCGCTGACCCGTGAATTCTCAAAGAAGAGACATGAGAGAGATATCTATAGAAAGCTTGACATGTCTTTTTTAAAACTAAATAAGTGCTGCTAACAGATATTCTGTGATAAAGTAATCCATATGAAATCAACGCGATGTCCGTTTTTCACGTCTCCCTTCATTATATCTAATGTGACCACGCCCCCGCGCTGAACGCGCTATTCAGATTCAAACTGAAGCGCGCAGCTTGAATACACCCACACAGAAGAAAAAGCAGTGAGACTGTTCAAGTTTTTTTATTTTACTGCTTGCTTCGCGATGAGAGTAATAAGACACAATTCACCCCAAAAAGATGCTAATGTTTACCATGAAGTTGTGTGCGGAACAACCAATCAAACCTGACTATGTCAGTTGACCAATCAGAACACAGTATGCTATCGAAAGGTGGGGTTTAAGGAAACTGAATCTTTTGAACAGCTTCGCGCAAACCGTTTGGGGATCTCTGAGAATTGAGGTAATTTTAAAATGATATTTTTACAAAATGACAATGTTTTTTAACCTTGGATGGATTTAATGTACAGGACTTATAAACAGTGATAGGAAGCTTAGAATTATCATCTTACTGGCTCTTTAACGACTATGTTGAGTACTGCGATTTTTAGATGTGAACTTTTCAGGAGTTAAGCACCCATTTTATGACAAAGAACAATGGTTTACGTGATTCTGATTAGTCATGAAAATGTGCAAATCATCTTTCAATCATGAAAACTGCACTATGGTTTCCATGTAGTGTGTCACGCTCCTCGTTTTCATAATTTAAACCAGGATTATTAAATTATTAAATATCGTAGTATATTAATTCTGTGGTGCCAGAACAGCAGCTGATAGAATGTGTGCTGCAGCACGATATTTCTTCAAAAGCAGATTGTGGAGACATTTTTATCATCCATAACCAAAAATTTGAATATCCGCCCCTGTGCACGTCAAAGTGAAAGTCGTGACATTTGCCAAGTATGGTTGCCCATACTCAGAATTGGTGCTCTGCATTTAACTCATCTAAGTGCACACACACAGCAATGAGAAGTAAACACACACCCGGAGCAGTGGGCAGCCATATCCAGCGCCCGGGGAGCAACTGGGGGTTCAGTGCCGTGCTCAAGGGCACTTCAGCCATGGGTGGGTCATTATACGAAAACGTGCCATTTCCCACTTTTAATGTTTGATTTTCAAAGTACTGTTTTGAAAATCTTTAAGCCCCTTTTTGGATGAAGTAGATTCTTACCTATCGGGAAAATGTGCCATGCCATCTCAGGCTCATCTTATTTTTTGTATCTTTTCATATAACCAATTTAAATGTGTTTTTGGTCAATCCTGTTACCAACATATTAATTACTTTTTGAAAAGGTTTTGATTACATGTATAGAACAAATCTGATATATTGTGGAAGATATACCCCCCTTGTCACATTAAGAGTTTTTGTGAATTGAGAATATTGAAAGTTTTATTTTTTTAAGTGGATGAATACGTTCATTTCCAAATGACACTCTCCCAGCATCTTCTGTTTTAAGAAAAATGTATGGAAACAAAAATGAAACACCTCAATTTAATTTTGAGTGGATTATTAGCCTCTTTTACTAAATATTTACAATTAATTGATTACATTTTTATTTACATTTTTACAATTATATTAGAATATTATACAAGTAACAGGGTTGACAACAGTTACCGTATTGGTTATACTGATTGTTTGAATTACAGTTATGGTTGTATGATTAATTCAACATGACTAATCAGCATTTTTTGTAGACAGCTCTATTGGGATATTTTAGCATAAAAATGATGAAAAACCTAAACTTATCTGTTTGCATGAACTTTAACTTTAAAATGTTTTAATTGTTGCCCCTCCTTCTACTTCTCAAACCTCGTACTTTCTATGATATAGTGCTGAGAAAACACAGAGTTACCCATCGTGTGTTGATAGTGGTGTGTATCACAGTTTGCTTTGCCAATTGCGAAACATTGGTAAACGGTTTGCCAGAATATACCCTGACCCAGATCTATCCAGTTAGTGAAGCATTGGTTTCCACACTGGTTTCGTTAAATAAATAAATAAATAAATAAATAAATAAATAAATAAAGGAAATTATTATTTTAAAAGATTCACTCATAAGAATCATCTGTTCACGAATTGGATCGTGAACTTGCATTACCGAGCCAAAGATGATACTGAACGTTTCGAATGAATAAAGAATTCAAGTTCATCTTTAAAGCACATAAAGCTATTGTTTGACTTCATAAACCTTTATTTCATGCATGCTCCATATGGATCTGTTGACTGAATGCAGAGTGTGATTTCTAGGAGAATGTTTGTGTTGTGATGAGCATGTATGCACGCTCACTAGGAGTTGCTAAATGAACAGCTGCTGCGCACAGTTTTTTTGTTTTTCGCAGGTGTCACGGTATTGGTTGAAATCCCCAAACTTAAATATTAAATTAATAAATGACATCAAAATAAAAGTAATCATTGGTAATCTAAAATAGTTTTAATATGTAACTGTAATCTGATTACCCCTTATTTAAAATGTAATTATAACGAAATACAGTTACTCATATTTTGTATCTTAAATACGTAACACCGTTACAAGTATTTAGTTACTCCCCAGCCCTGATTATTTATGATTGTGTAGCATACTGTAAATGTAAGTAGTTCACATGCCCTCAAATAACCACACAAGTTTGATTTATTTATTGACAATAAAACTTTTTCAAACTGTTTGGATGGAGTGCATGTATGGACAGTATCCCAAATGCAAACTGAAAAGCTTGTTAATTTATTGACTTCTCATAATAAAAATAATAATGACTTTTGGTTTATAAAGCACATATATAAAACCCAATTCACTTGTGTGTATCAGTATAGATCAGTAACCTCAACACATTTTAGCCTACCTATCAGTAGAATAAATAAAAAAACATGATTTTTAGGGATGAAAACTGTAAAATCATGCATATTATGTATATTATTTGTAAGAAAAGTACGTCTGTTAAAATTCTCAGTCATTCAGGTCATAGTAATCCAAGAAGGGTTGGCTCAGGGGTGACAACCCCACAGAGGTTAAATACCTGGCACTCCCCATCAGTCATTTAGAAATGAAGAACCCCCTTGGATGAGAGGCAATTTCTTCAAATATAGACGTACCAAGTACAGTTGCCCTTGATTTAACCCTTCTTGAGTATACAATATGGGTAAGACACACAAAAGCGTACTTGCGTTAACCTTCATACCCTGGAATGGTTACAGGGTTGACGGTAACAGGGTTGATGAAAAAGGTTACTGGCGGCCATTACTAGCCATGAGGTATAGGTAATGACACCACATTACATGCCTTAATGAGAGGCTTAAATGTTATCATATATGTACATTTTAAAATATGTACAAATAACTTTTGAACGTATGTTTTTCTGATAACAGTGCTGACACAATGAGCGTGTCCCTGTCTTTCAGACATTACATAACTCAAAGAAAATTCATTAAAAAGAAGAGAACACTTACTGTCTTCTACCATCAACTTCATGAAAGTCAGATGATGTCACTTCCTGGACCTGATGCAACTTTTGGAACAGTCCATTGTCTTTAAAGAGGTGTTTTCATAAAAAGTAACAGGGTTGACGAGAACCTATGGACCCGACTAAATTGTGTGTTTTTATTTTATTTTATTTGACTCATTAAGAATAAAATCCATTTATGACTAATGAACTGACACTTAAGGCTTTATACAAGTATATGTTTTTTTTTTATGATAGTTTCACTTTTTTGGCCTTGATAGCAAGTAGAAGTAGAAAAATCATACTGAGGGACGGGCCATTTTGAACATTTCTTCAAGATGCTTTGCACAAAAATGTGATTAAAATCCTTTAAAAACAAAAGAAACAGAAAATAATTTATTCTTATATTATGAGACATTATGTAAACTAAATTAATAAAATATTTTATTTGTTTTATGTTTTATTAAGATTTACAGAGCTTTTTTTTTTTTTCCTGAGGGACACAAAATGGCACGTTTTCGTATAATGACCCGGGTATTGAGGTAGGAAGAGAGCACTGTTTATTCACTCCCTCCCACCTACAACTCCTGCCAGCATCGAGACTCGAACCTGCAACCTTCAGGTAACTATTCCGGCTCTCTAACCATTAGTAATATAAAGATGATGATGATAATAAAAAATGAATGTGTTATGTTCTTTTGATTACTTCAAAACACAAAGACATTTTCGCTATAACTTTTCTGTTTCAAAGCATTTTATTGATAAATCACAATGACATGACATTAACCCATCCAAAGTGCACACACACAGAGCAGTGAACACATACACAGTGGGCAGCTATTTATGCCACGGCGCCCAGGGAGCAGTTGTGGGTTCGATGCCTTAGGCACCTAAATAGTGGTATTGCCGGCCCGAGATTCAAACCCACAGCCATAGGGTAAGGAGTCAAACTCTCTAACCACTAGGCCACGACTCCGCTTTGATAATATTTTTGTTTCTGTGTGTGAGTAATCTGTTATGTGCCTGTATGTGTGTGTGTACGCGCAGTACAATCCTTGGCAGAACTAGAATGGCTATAGTTACACCATTAATTGTGTTACTGATTGAGCGGTAATGGAGCACTCTCCACGGAGAGCGAGTGGAAACCAGAAGTCTCTGACTTTCAAAAAAAAAAAAAAAAACCTCTTCAGACAAAATCACGCTGGTCAGCTCTCAATGCACTTTGATCCCATAGGCTGCTTTGGGGTGGCAACTGGGGTGGCAAAGCTCATTTTACCTTGTGGACACGCCACTGCTGAAAATAGTACTTTAGGACCACTGGGCAACTGTCCAGTTCTTAATAATAATAATAAGAATTCCTTACATTTATATAGCGCTTTTTTAGGCACTCAAAGTGCTTTACATTGTCAGGGGGTATCTCCTAATCCACCATCAGTGTGCAGCATCCACCTGGTTGATGGGATGGCAGCCATATTTTGCCACAATGCCCACCACACACCAGCTTATTGATGGAGAGGAGACAGAGTGATGAAGCCAATCAGTAGATTTGGGGATTGTCAAGGGGCCATGATGGTCGGAGGCCAATGGGCGAATTTAGCCAGGATGCCGAGATCACACCTCTTCGAAAGACATCCTAGGATTTTTAATGACCACAGAGAGTCAGGACCTCGGATTAAAATCTCTGCTTGTTGACAGTATAGTGTCCCCATCACTACACCCCACATAGCAAATTTTCTCTGGCCCAGCTCCGGCCCACACAACCAGCTTTTGCTTGGCCCACATACCGCAATGAATGACGGTCCTAGTGTGGACCAGGTCTGGATTCCAGATAAAAGCCATACATGGGCCATAACTGGACCAAGTCTCAGCCAAGTTAATTACCCATAACTGGCCCAGAACTGGGCCAGATCGAAATATAACATTGGAATCAAAACATAACCTTAAGTAAACCATATCAACACCAGTCTTTAACCAGAAAGCCCAAAACTGAGCCACAGCTGAGCATGATCCAATTTTTCTGTGGCCCAGCTCTGGCCCACAAGACTTGGCCCACATACCGCAATGAATGACGGTCCTAGTGTGGACCAGGTCTGGATTCCAAACAAAGGCCATACATGGGCCATAACTGGACCAAGTCTCGGCCAAGTTAATTACCCATAACTCCAATACTCTGGACTAGATTCCACGTCAGCCTCAACACCACCATAACCAAGCCACTTACACACCCCTCCCAGATAAATAGTCACATCAAGACAGTATTCTGAACAAATATTTAATTGTGTTAAACATCAAAGCATTGGCATCTGTTTTTTCATCATGACATTTTTCCGTTGTACAAACTCCTCTCTAAAATGACACTCCTCTGTCAGTTCAGCTAAAAATAAATAAAAACAAAAATAAAACAAGTGCTGTTTTTTTGGTTTATGATGTTTCACTTTAAGTGGTACTTGATCATCAAGTTTCATTGCTTTGCTTAATGCTTGAACATCCATGTTTCTGGTCACGAACAAGATTCACTAAACATATAACACTAGAACATGTTTCATCAACAAGTTTCACTTCACAAAACACTTTTTATGTCCACGTTTATGGCTAGGAACAAGCAGTACTCTTCAAATGACTCTGAAACAGTAATTCTGTCACTGAACAATTTGAACTCTCGACAGAGCTTTTGAACATCCAAGCCTGAATCCTGTTAACCAGTCATATTGTCCTTAAGCACTTTGCTCTTCATCCTTTCTTTCCGTCCACCATCTCTGTCTGGGGCCAGATACAGCCATCTTTTAACGGTGGAATCAATGTCTTTCTCTGTGGCATCGGATGTTAGACGGTTACGTCTCACAGCCGCTGAAAAACACAAGCACACATGATTTAGAATTAACTTATGCATCATCAGGTAATGTGGATATTGAATCAAATGCAATATTACAACAAAACCTGAACCCAGATTTAAATTCAAATTCTGACTTGTCTACTTCAGGTGAAAGATCATTCAATATCATGTTTATTTATATATATATATATATATATATAGATATTTGAACTCTGTGAACAGTGAACGCACAGACACAAACTCGCCAGTTCTGTAACTTACTCAGAGAATACATGGTGATCATAATACTTTTAAATACTCAACAACTCAATACTGTTTATTACTTATTGTCAACTTAATTTAAAGGTTGGCAATGTCAAAATTCAACATATTACAGTATACGGATCATAAGTAGGGTTGCGTATTGCTTGAAATTTTCCGGTTCTGATTATGGTTCCATTTAAATGAACTATTATAAAGTGCTGCTACCAGACCCGGAGATCGGCTGAATGGATTTGAAAACGGTAAAACTCAACTTTTTAACTCTAGGGAAGTTTATTAGCCTATTTTCAAAAATTAGCCTATTTTCAAAAAAAGTGGAGTGTTCCTTTAAGGATGGGTGCAGGGACAGATGAGCAAATGGTCTTTCTCCCAAATCTTCCTGTCAGATTAGAAAGTTTATTGTTTTGTTGGATGTCATGCGTGTTGCGAGGAATTGATTTCATAAGGAAATAGTTTCTCTCCTTACATATTGGGAATAAATGGCAACTTACCAATCACAACATCTCGTATCTGTAGGCGTAGGAAGCTAATCTTTCCATTCAATCCTCTCATGTTAACTTTCCTCGCCAAGGAGTTGGTAAACAGACCATGCATGATTCTCCAAACAGACTCCTGCACGTCCGCCCCACCTTTAAGAGCCAGAGTGTTTACCTGAAATCATTTATGTAATTAGTTTTAAGCAGTGGTTTAATATTTTAGAATTTCAATCACTAAATACAAAGATTATTATAGTTGAAATTGGTCCAAAAATTCTCTTAAAAAAAAATATATATATATTGTGTGCTCACGAGAAACTGTCTAGGTGCTCACACATTACAATTTATGGCTAATCTAGTGTAAACCATTTCCCTTTGTGCGTCACTGCCATTTTACTGTGGGAAAAAGGAGAGCAGAGATGCAAATTAATTAAGGAAGATGGCTCTCATTAAGGCCCTGTAAGAATGGATAAGTTTTTTGTTCGTTCAGTGTCGAAAAGAAGTTTGAAATTATCAGCAGTATCCACCTTATTTTTCACCTTGTGCTGAAAACTTTGAACCATTATAATCAGTTCAGATGTCATTATCACAACAAAAACATGTTGCATATATATATATATATATATATATATATATATATATATATATATATATATATATATATATATATATAGTCTTACACAATGGAAAGCAGTTTGACTATTGGGCTGAACAAAAGATGAGCATCGCTATAGATGACTTCTGTTATGTAATGGGGAAGCTCATGAGTCAGCCAATGCTAAACAACTGGCAGCTAGGTTCAGGCTACATATCCAATAAAATCCAAATCTTCACGTTTCACTGTACCAATGTTTTCTTTTCTTTTTTTCTTTTATGAACCATTAACCCTATACATTTTTATAAACATGCAGAACAATGCAAACGGATCCGCTGTGTGCCCCATACAACATCTAGTCATAGTTTTTACAAACAATATGATTACAACAGTGTGATCAGAACATCCAGTGTTCATTATTGTGTGGGCTTTCATGGCTTTGCTTAAAGCTAATGAGAGAAAAAGAAACTTATTTAGAAAATAAAAGCCAGCCAACTAGGATTTAATGTTATTAAAAGAAATGCTCACATACCAATTGCTTATGGAGGTCAGGAGTACTCCGCAGATTGCCCTCCATGCTCTGTAGAGAAGTGAGATCTTTGAGAGGCAACAAATTTCGATCTAGGCCTATCTCTGTCTCCTGACTTGATTGCATACACTGGAGGGTCTTCATGATAATTCGCATTTGGTCCATAAGCATCTCCTGTTTTGTTAATATATTACGAAGAAGAACTAAGAGGAAAAAAGAGAAAGACAGGCAGATTAGGTTTTTTTGTTGTCCAAATTTTACTTGCCAGACACCTATAGAAAACATAAAATGTCTACATTTAAACAAAATTTTAATTCAGAAACCTATAAATTGCAATTATATACCAAAACACTATTGGTGTTGTCATTATTTAATAAGCAACATTACACATGCATTCACATTTGACACAGCAAGCAAGGGAGCACTAAATAGCTATCAATTTTATAGAGGAAGTGTTTTGTGCAGATGACTGTGAGCATGCACAGATCAGGGATGGGCATTTTTGGCAATTTCAATCATCGATAGGTTTCAAAATGGATTAATCGAGTACTCAGGGGGAGGGGCTTGTGCAGGGGAGGGACAATGCCGTAATGGAGATAATAAAAATCTGTTAAGAAAATGAATGTTAATATAAAAATATGACATGCAAACATGTCTATCAAAGATGAACACATGATTATAACAGTTAGATTATGATTATGATAACATTGACTTTAACATTACAACTTGTATCTGTACAAAAGGATGCATATGCCAGTGAACTAAGTTATGCACTAGCGAAAGAGAGTGAGAGACGCAACAGAGAGAGAGAGAGCAATATGACTGGCTCAAATAACTCAATCATTGTCGGGCAGTACACTAGAAAATGAAACTAAACATGTAATATTCAGTGCATTCAGCATGTTAATAAATGTTAATATGCCAATGCATCCTATATTAGATTAATTAGATGTAGCCAACCCAGACATCACTATGTGAATTCGAAACCATGCATTTCTCTCTTCTCATGTCTATACTTTGAACCTCATGCTGTTGCAAGCTAAACAATAAGAGCTCATGGTGCCACCCAAAGTGTTGCTGTAACTAATCAGAATTTTTTCCCACGATCATCGTTTTCATGATTGATCATCGCTGTCACAGCCGAGTACTCGAGTACTCGATCACTATTGCACATCTCTAGCACAGATTGCGGAAAATCACTGGCAATGTGAATTAAGCAAAATCAGACAATCCTGAGGCTAATCCCATGACACACTATCAGTGCATTCCCTGTGTGAAAAGGGCTAAACACTAATATACTCACAAATTTGGTGACTGGATGTTTGCTCGATGTCCGTGGTCTGGTGTGGCTGAGGGAG
Source organism: Carassius gibelio (assembly GCF_023724105.1). NCBI lineage: Eukaryota > Metazoa > Chordata > Actinopteri > Cypriniformes > Cyprinidae > Carassius > Carassius gibelio. The sequence continues at coordinate 4,155,218 of NC_068379.1, read as the reverse complement.
CGGCGAAGGTTCGGAGTGCTTTTTTTTATGGATCTCTTTACTTTTATGGGCTGGTCTTCTGACCTCAACGTTGGCTTGGCTTAAAAGGGTCTCAGTGCTTGATTTACTTAATGTACAACTCTCGGAGAGAAAATTCCAGCCCGATGATAACATAGCAATGCTGCTCTGCTGACTTGAGTGGATCTCAGGAGTGCTGTGGCAATCTGCATACAAGTCAGGACTGTAGCAACTTGGGAGAAGATTGGGACTCTTTTGGCCATGTGGACGAAGGTGAGGACTGCTTTGGCCATGTAGGCTAACATCAGGACTGCTATGATCGCGTGAATGAAGGTCAGTTCTGCCTTGGCCACTAAGGTGGAGGTTGTCTACTGCAGGAGAAATCTGTTCCCTAGAGATCACTGGAGCATTAGGTAAGGCATACCTCCTGCAAAGTACAAAACATCTTAGTCATTTAACAGCTGGGATAAAATGCACTGTAATTTAAAATGGCTGATGTTTCTTACTTTTTTTTGGACTTTGTTGCTTTAATTCCTTCCATCTCATCATTGTGGAGGGCAAGAGTACTGTGGAAGATCTTAGGGCAGTTTGGCTTTCCTGGGTCTAATTTGTTGGCATGTCTAGCAATTTTCGGAGCATCGGGTATAGAATACCTTCTGCTTAAAAGTACATAAATGTCATTTATCTGCTGTGATAAAATACATTATCATTATAAAAAGCAGAAGCTTCCTACCCTTTTCTTGATTTTGGTTCTTTCAGGTGCTCTTCCATCGCATTATCATCGTCGTCGTCTTCTCCAGGGAAAAGAATGTTCTTGGGTCTAACATCACATTTATCAATTTCAAGATAGGCTTTTATTTGTAAATGTGGTGCAAAACATTAAACAAACAAACCAAAACCAAACCTACATTATTTTTCTTTGAAATGTAATTGGTGAGTCTCCTCCATCGGTCTGATCAATGTCTGTGTGATCAACAGCAAGTGGTAGTTTGCGTCTAGCTTCCTTGTAGTCATCTGGAAAAACAGCATCACAAAAATTAATTTACAAAGTAAAACTGTGATTTTAACTATTATTTATTACTTTTAACTTTTTATAACTATTCAATTTGAAGAAAGTGGTGGCAAAACAACTCACGTGACGTGAAAATAATTCTGGCCTTATGGGGCTTCCAGTCATCTCCAGGACTCTCCTGTGATTTCACAGCTTTTGTTATATCTATCTTATTTGGAGGCCACATGCACTCTCCATTTTTAATCCAGACTGAAGGCACAACTTCAACCTCATTTGTCTTGTCAAAGACAACAATGTGAAACATCTAAAGAGACAAGAATGATATTCCTTAGCCAACTATTATACACAAGCATCTTCAGAGTTATTTCTCTTGATGCAGGAGTGGAACAACAACAAATTTGTTTCGGAATGGCAATCTCACATACTTCTGCAGCTTGACATTTGTGGAGAGGTTGGAAGCCACATAAATTCCCAACTCTTTTGAATCAATAGGATATTTAAAGAAGTGTTCCACCTGTTTATATTCTTTGCCCACAAGGTATACTGCACCTTTATCCTCAACAATGTTTTGGACTAAAACCAACTTATTGTCAATTCTGACACAAGAATCTCTCTCATTGAGCTTCACAACTACATCATCAATCGCGAGAACTTTAAATTGATGAGCTTGTTGCGAGAAGCACTCTGGTACTGGCCCATCCGTATGTTCTTTATCCAATTTTTGAATTGCCTCTTCTACATCACAACTGTAGTTGCTATTTTCTATCTCTGACAATCTACGCATCACCTGAGTCAAAGGATTGCATGGCCCTCGTACCAGTTTTTTGAGTTTTCCTAAGAAATTTTCAAAGGGAAATCCTGATATTAGATCTAGATTGCCATGGATTTTGACATCTTCACTGAGGTGCACCAGCCCATGAATATTATAAACCAAAAACTCTTCACCATAAAGCTGGCCAAAGTGTTCAACAAATGAACGCAACAGAGTATTTGCAAAGTCATTCATCTCCATACAAAATTCTGGACTTGCCAAAATGTACACAGCTACAGACAAAAGCATGAAGTTGTCATAGATTTGAGTCTGTAAAACACCATTCAGCACAACTGGACCAGTGTATAACAAAAATTGGCGTAGCTCTGTTGCTTTCCACCTACATCGATCTGCCAGTGCCCGAGGCCTTCGAGCAAACTCACTTGGAATGTAACTTCTCAGTGCAAGAAGTCTATCTGACACCATGGAAGCTTGAATGGATGATATGCGACAGTGCAAGGGACCGATGGTGCTGATCCACAAGTCTAAAAGACGCCGCATTACACCCAGACAAACCAAGTGCATGTAATCGTGAGGGAAACAAGTGACCATGTCAATGCCAATGTCTGTAAGAGGTGAGTGCTGAATGTGGTGTTCTTCATCAGTTGCTTGCCTAAAACTCTCATCAGTTCTGCGCTTTGCATTCACCTCAGGAAATGTCATTCGATTTGATTTCCAGACACCTGTTTGATGACACTTGTCACATCCATGATATGCAGTGTGTGACTTCACACCTCTGATGAAGGCTCGGGCAGGGGTATCGCACATAACTGAAACAACATTCAAAAAGAATGTTTTCTGCTTGAACAGAAACCCATCCCTCAACATTTTTAGCTCGTGAACCAGATCATGAAGATAATCAGCCAAAGAATTTGGCTTTGAAGTACCACAAAAAAGTCCAATCAACACTGGTGCCTTAGTGTGACCTTGCAGCAAACCAAGAATCGGCCAAAACTGTGTACTAGTACTCTTGAAGAGTGGTAGTCCATCAAAATTCAACTGTAGCTTGAAGACATGTTTGTCTGCCACAGTATGCCAAACGCTATCAAGGATTTTCCTAAATGAATTCAGAATTCCACAATAATGAAACACACCACCAGCTATACTCCTAATGTTGTATCTTGTTTTTGTTTTCAGCAACGTTCTTCCATCCTTAGGCAGAGAGGAATGATGGACTTTGAGAATGGTAAGAAGTGCTGACAAAGCAATTAATGAAATTCCAAATTCAATTGCCCAATCTACTAGTGAACACTGCAAATCTCTCTGACAACAAGGATCTTGAAGATCAGACTGGTCCTCAACAGAAGCTGCAGCCTCTTCATGTACTTCCTTATCCTCAACATCTGCTTCAATATTCTGATGGTCACTTCCTTCATCACTAATTTCCATGTCTGATTCCCCCGAAGCATCAACACAAACACTTAACTCAGAATCGTCCTCCACCTCCCCCTCCCTATGTTCCACATCGTCAATCAATTCACTGACTAGTTTTAGTGCCCTTCTTCTGGAATTGCTCCTATCATTGTACTTCCATACCTTATCCATACTGTGACTTTACAGAATCCTTTTTGTTCTTCCTCCTAAAAATAAAAAATACATATTATTTTGTTTTTAATAGACTATAATGAAATACCAGAAAAAGATATGTTTTTTTCAGCCTCTGCTTGCATTCTGAAAAAAAATTCACAATACAGTAACAATACAGTTGTAATCGCGAAAGCAAACTAGCTTTAACAATGAAATGATTAGCAGTTTGATGATTAACTAAAACCACTAATTAAAAACAATTAATCATCATTAAAACTCAATACATAGATTGTATTGAGGATGCAGTATACTGAATATTTTTGATGCCTAATTACAAATTTTTTAGTTCATTTAAAAAACATATTATTACTTATTATATTCAAAGTGAAGTAGAATAAAAGAACAATACCCCTTTTTCGAGCATTTACTCAATTTCAACATGACAAATTCTAAAATATTGGTTGAACAATTTTATTTTAACATTTAATATACAGTATGGGCCAAAAGTTTGGACACATTACTATTTTTAATGTTTTTGAAAGAAGTTTCTTCTGCTCATCAAGCTTGCATTTATTTGATCAGAAATACAGAAAATAAATGTAATATTGTGATATATTATTACAATTTAAAAATAATTGGTTTTCAATTTATTATACTTTAAATTATTACTTATTTCTCTGATGCAAAGCTGAATATTCAGGATCATTACTCGAGTCTATCAGATGATCCTTTAGAAATCATTCTAATATGATGATTCATTATCAAAGTTGGGAACAGTTCTGCTGCTTAATATTTTTCCAGAACATGTGATACTTTTTTAGGATACTTTAATGATTAAAAAGTAAAATAACATAAAAATAAAAAAAGAAGCAAATGTTTTCAAAATATAAATCTTTTGTAACAACAATATACACTACTGGTCAGTAATTTGGGGCCAGTATTTTTTTTCTTTCTATTTTTGAAATAAATAAATATCTTATTCAGCAAGGATGTGTTAAATTGCTAAAACGTGATCGTAAAGAAGATTTTTATTTTTATAAATGCAGTTATTTTTAACCTTTTATTCAGCAAATATATTAGGCAGCAGAACTGTTCCCAACACCCAACACATAATATGATTTTTAAAAGATCATGTGATAGACTTGAGTAATAAAAATATTTTTAATCAAATAAATGCAGGATTGATGAGCAGAAAAAACTTCTTTCAAAAACATTAAAAACAGCAATCTTTCCAAACTCTTGGCCCGTACTATATAGTTTTACAGAAATTTGTTCCAACCACAAATATCATAACATGCAACCCTAACTTGCATCATCTGCCAAAGATGATTACATTTAAGTGACATAAGACAATGACTGACTTTTAGGACATGTTAGTTTATTGTATTTAAAACTGCGTTTAAACAATTGGCGTGCAAATTATAATTAGAACAGTTTCGATAGCATGTTCACACATCAATTAATTAAAGCTTTACTAAAGTCCTTTTATGTACTTAATTAAACTTTAATGATACAAGTTTTCACTTACCAACTCTGCTGGCTTTCCCCGCAAAGACAGTAAAACAAAATGGACACAGCGGTTCCCGTTTTTTTCCCCGAAATCCCGGTTCAGTGCTTGACCGTTTCTGAAGTCTGTGCAAGACTGAAGCGCCCGCCCACTTTTTCGACCTACTGGTTCCGGGAGTATTTTCATTCACTTTTCCTCTTTGGAGATTTGTTGATTTAAAGCGTTATAAACCATGAATCATAACAACCAGCTAAAACTTGAATCACAACGTGTACAATATTCGATCCGAAATAAAAAATATTTGAACATTTGTAAAAAATACAAAAGTACGAGACTATGTGTGTTAAAGCCAACTGGGTAAAAAAAACTACAATCCCATGAAGCACTGCATTTGATAATTGCGCCTTTCGGCCAATTTCGCTCTGATAGGTCAGCTTCGCATTTCCGGGATTTTGAAATCCTGATTGGCGCAAATTGGGCTAACTGACACTAATCCACTGATTCATGCGGAAGCTGTGTTTCTAGAAATATCTGTCATAAATGGCAACACGTTTCTATCATTTCTCAAATATATTTAATCTCTCCAATCACATATATCTTCAATTTGTGATCATCTTAATTAACCAACTGGTAACGGAAATTATCATAGAGTAACTTTGAATATTATAATACAATATAATATTGAATGCAGGATTTAATCATATATCTCATAGAAATTACAGTGGAAAAATTTTAAATTATGAAAAGTGCACTGGTGTACAGGACATGGCATAAAAAAAATGTGGTCTAAGTAGTTATTTAGCAATGTGCAGGAACTGAAATCAAACAATTACAGTTTTATCAAAAATATAAAATTTGAATCAAAAATATTTGAAATGGATTTTAAATGTGGGTCAAGATCGGCTATACTTATGTGGCCCACATATCTATATTTGACATCTGGCCCATGTCTTGGGTGCCGTTTTTAACCCAGTGCCATCTCTACCAAACCCGGGCCATGTTTGGCCCACATGCTGTATGCCAGTTCCGGATAGATGCAGCTGTGCCAGACGCATGCCAAATCTGGTCCAAATTTGTTTACTGAGTAGTACATAAAGTCAAATAAAATGTCCTGAAACCTAATCATGTATTGTTTAATTGGATAGGGCTACATCAAACTGTAAACTGAATGAGAATATGAAAGCAGTGAATGCAAAACATTGTTTTAAGTCAGTCATATATAATATCAGGATACTATTCTACAATATAAGGTATAATATCATACATCATATAATCGCCTGTCATGAGGCATCAATATAATTTTACATATAAACACACATAATTAAATACGCAACATGAGCTTGTGTTATGCATTTTAAAAATATATTTTCAAAATGTATTTCAATATATTTTACAGTGTTTCACATATTTGTGAATATATTACCTTTCTGTATGGGAAAACATTGGGATTTTACTCAAAAATATTTGAAAAGGATTTTAAATGTGGCTCAGGATCGGCCATACATATATGGCCCACATATCTATATTTGACATTTGGGCCAAATACTCCATTTGACATCTGGCCCATGTCTTGGGTGCCATCTTAAATCCAGTGCCATCTCTGCCAAACCCGGGCCATGTTTGGCCCACGTTCTGTATGCCAGTGCCGGATGAATGCCAGCTGCGCCAGACACATGCCAAATCTGGGCCAAATTTGTTTGCTGACTGGGACTGGGGCGCTAGGACCCAAACAGACCACAGGATGAGCACCCCCTGCTGGCCTCACTAGCACCCCTTCCAGCAGCAATCTAGTTTTCCCAGCAGGTCTCAAATCCAGGTACTGACCAGGCTCAGCCCTGCTTAACTTCAGGGGGAAACTGGTCTTAACCTCCAGGGTGATATGACTGCTGGCCAGGGCTTCTCTGGTCTTCTCAAAATGGCTAAAAAACTAAATTTGAATTTTTTACTTATATATTATCAAAATTCAAATTATATTAAAATTTAAAATGCATAATTTCAGTTAGGGTTAAGTGAAGCTTTTTGCTTCTCTCCTGATGCCACAAGAGGGCACATCAAGCAAAATATTACTTATGTACGTTTAATAAAAGTATTAGAATATATGACTGTTGTATGTGAATAGTAAAAAAAAAAAGTTTATAAACCAATTATAATTAAGCCCGCGCAGACGGTGCGCATAAAACAGCAGACGCACAAGGGTAATGATGAGACAGAAGAGGTACTGCTTGTCGAGCTCATCTGCCTTTTGAAAGCAGTGCAATAGCAATATTTGATGAAAACTCAAAATTCTATTTTTCTTTTTGACAGCTCTATAAGATGCCTCTGACGTTATCTGTGGTTCAGCAAATTCCTCGACATGTGTGTGTGTTGTGGCTCTTGATGCCTTGACCCAAGCCTCAGTCCATTCCTTGTGAAGTTCACTCAAATTCTTGGTGGTTTTGTGCACACTGGAGAACCGAATGGTTCGGTTTTTTCAGTGAACCTTCCCATCCATATTAAACCTAAATGTAATTCTGACCTACCTGCTCCCTGGCGAACATGGCTGGGATTTTGCAGCAACTTGCTGCGTCTGTGGCCAGGGCTTTTCTCATTTTTATACGTTCCTTCCCTGCTCCTCCTTTGCGTTTAAACTCAATTTTCTGCTCGATTTTCTAAGATAAAGCCTGCCTCTGGATATAGCCAATTAGGCAGTGCTTGGCTGATGTTTGGTCATGTGGTGGTGTCATTTTCACTCCACAATTGCCTGATTCGTAGATTCATAAGTCCGTCAATTAATTTGCATTTGCATACCAGCGTATTGCGCGTCAGCCTGATCGACTGCACAGCAGTTGGCGGCAGGCCAGATTAACCGTCAGGCCACCGGGAAATGTCCCAGTGCTCCCGATGGCCAGTTCCCCCCTGTCCCGGAGTAATTCATTTACTCAAACAGTACACTGACTGAACTGCTGTGAAGAGAAAACTGAAGATACACTGAGCCGAGCCAGATAATGACTCGATAACTATTGAGTCATAGTTTTTGCTATTTTTGGACCAAAATTTATTTTCGATGCTTCAAAATATTCTAACTGACCCTTTGATGTCACATGGACTTATGGACACATGGACAGTATACCGTACACACAGTTTCAGTGGAGGGACTGAGAGCTCTTGGACTAAATCTAAAATATCTTCAACTGTGTTCCGAAGATAAATGGAGGTCTTACTGGTTTGGAACGACATGAGGGTAAGTTATTAATGACATCATTTAGATTTTTGGGTGACCTATCCCTTTAATAAGATTTGCACCAGTTTCAGCTAGAATTAGGAGATATTGTGTACTTGCGTTTGGATGCAGCTTGTGGTTTTGGATGTATTCCCTTCTGTAACGAAGTTGCTGGAGAGGGAATCTCTGCCGCTGATTGGCTGGCAGTTGGTCGATGACGCGTTCTGAGGGACAGCACTCGATGGTGAGTGGTTGAGTGGCTTTGCCAGGTGGCGCTTCGTTTGCGAGACTTCCTGGATTGCCGGTTGCTATTCCACCAGTCTGGAGCGACTCTAAGATGAGTTTTGAGGTAGCTCTTGGTGGTTTGAAGAGTACACGCTTGATGATGGAAAGGTCAGCACAAAACATAAGCAAGAGCAAAGTCACTGGAAAAGCAGGGCAAGAAGTCAACGCAAAAAGCAAGGAAAACTGCTTGTCATTGGGTTATAAGCGTGTCCATCTGACCCGTCCTTCCTAGTGTGACAGCCAATCAGATATTGTCTTGGGCGGGACCTACGCCCAGTTCTCCGGTTCTTGCATGTAATTAGTGTAATGTCCACGTGAACGCGTGTGTCCAAACTCCTGAGAGTTTAGTTGAAACGCTTTAATAAGCGAACTAGTTTAAATATGGTGCATTCTACACACATCTACTTTATATCAAAATTCTAGAAATCATTTACCCATCAAGTAGGTACCAAAATGCATATACTTAGCATAGTTGAGGTGGAAGTAAATAAGGATTTAGTCGTGATAAGTGTTTAACACACAAAATTAAAATGAGTAATATAAAGCATGCACAATAAAGAGAATACACATGTATGAGGCAACTTCTGGTGATTAGTTCCTATAACTGAAGTAGAAAACCCTACGAATAGGCTGTAATTAAAGTTAAAGACACAGAAACAATTCCACAAGTTATATAAAACATGCATGATACGTAAGATATATGTGGGGTAAATGCTGGTAATCAATTCAGCTTATTGGAAGCAATTTTGAGACCGTTATTTGTATTCAACCACAAGTGGGTTAAATTTCAGTCTACTGGTTTTGGTGACAAAGTCTCTGGAATTTACAGCTGCAGAAAGGAGGTGTTCACTGGTTTAAGGTTTGTGGTGATCCTGGGCCATAGGAATGCCTTAGCATCCTTCAGTTTCCTGATAAGTCAGGGGATTTATGCATTGGGGTCACCACAGGGTTTATTATTATTATTATTATTAACAAAGAGAAATCTTTTCCTGCTGTCCTGGCATCGCTGGTATGAGATTAGACAGGCACAAAAAGGAAAATGGGGGTGACATCTCCTTTAGCCATCTTGGCACCATGACTGTGTTTTATGACGTACTAATGGTTCGATGGAAAATTGACTGTTCAAGGATAATCCTACAGTGAATCTGTAATCTAAATTACTTAATGAACAAGTTCACACTCGGCCTTCTATTTTGTTTCTCATGAAACTTTGACTCAAAGTTTGTTCTTGTGAGCCTTGGCATGATGGCAGAACAGCATTGTCTTTTTACGAGGACACGACTTAATGCCGAGAACAGAACAGACACCCCGTCCTAGCCAATTAGCGCATGATCCAAACAACATCTGGCTGGCAAGCCCTGATGTGTTTACACACACGAATAGGTCCCCTTGTGAAAAAGTGTGCTTAATTGTATTAAAAGTGTACCTTCAATCTTAAAAGTATACTTTTTTAAAAAAGTGCATTTGCAGATATCATAGTTTAAATTAAATGCCACTTAAGTGTACTTACATATTACACTAATCACTACAGGTCTTAACCTAGGTGTACTTTATATAAAAATAAAAAATAACTTGTCTAAGTATTATAGGGGTGTGCCGGTTTCAGAATTGGTGATGACGGTTATGACGTGAGTCAAATGTGACGGTTCATAACATAACCGCCAGGGGGGGGGGGGGGGGGGGGATAGCGTGTTTCATTTTGTTTCATATTGTCTCGCCACCATGCTAGTGGATCTGCCGTATAAGTCAATTGGTTGATCTTGGAGATAGCGGGTTAACTCCGTTTCAGCGCGCGCTCTGATCGGTAAAGGGGCAGAGATTTCAGACCTCCGTTTATAAAGGAGATCTGTCACAAAACTCATCATCCGCGCCAAAGTTTTTTGAGCAAATTTCAAAGCCACACCCGCCCTCCATCCGCTGATTGTTTTGCGGTCTATGCTTTGCTGATGCGAGCCGCAAAAAAAAAAAAAAAAGAGCCATTGTCTGTTCTGGAAAGGATGCAGCAAAAATATTTAATGCTAGAGTATGAGGCATAGGCCTACGCTGAGTTCCATTTACAATGAGATGCGCTCTAGTTCACAGTGCAGTGCAAGCCCAGCCGGCATTTCAACGTTGATTCAACGTTGAAACAACGTCAGGTACCATGGTTGAATCAACGTTGAAAAACCTTTCGATTTTGCAAATTGGATCAACGTTGAAATCACGATGTTGATTCACCGTTGAAATCGTGACGTTGATGTACGGTTGAAATCACAACGCTGATTCACTGTTGAACTCCCGACGTTGAATCAACGTTGAAAAACCTTTCGATTTTGCAAATTGGATCAACGTTGAAATCACGACGTGGATTCACCGTTGAAATCGCGACGCTGTTTCACCGTCTTACCTGCATTATGGGTGAATTAGGGTCATGCTGCAGCCCTGGGATGAAATCTGAATGAGGTGTTGATTTTGAAAAGTTAATCAGCGTTGATAACACGACGTTGTTTCCCCGTCGTACCTTGCACCGTGTGTAAATACACCTAGATCCTAGTTGGCATTTACAGTATTGTTCAAAATAATAGCAGTACAATGTGACTAACCAGAATAATCAAGGTTTTTCGTATATTATTTTATTGCTACGTGGCAAACAAGTTACCAGTAGGTTCAGTAGATTCTCAGAAAACAAATGAGACCCAGCATTCATGATATGCACGCTCTTAAGGCTTTGCAATTGGGCAATTAGTTGAATTAGTTGAAAGGGGTGTGTTCAAAAAAATAGCAGTGTGGCATTCAATCACTGAGGTCATCAATTTTGTGAAGAAACAGGTGTGAATCAGGTGGCCCCTATTTAAGGATGAAGCCAACACTTGTTGAACATGCATTTGAAAGCTGAGGAAAATGGGTCGTTCAAGACATTGTTCAGAAGAACAGCGTACTTTGATTAAAAAGTTGATTAGAGAGGGGAAAACCTATAAAGAGGTGCAAAAAATGATAGGCTGTTCAGCTAAAATGATCTCCAATGCCTTAAAATGGAGAGCAAAACCAGAGAGACGTGGAAGAAAACGGAAGACAACCATCAAAATGGATAGAATAACCAGAATGGCAAAGGCTCAGCCAATGATCACCTCCAGGATGATCAAAGACAGTCTGGAGTTACCTGTAAGTACTGTGACAGTTTGAAGACGTCTGTGTGAAGCTAATCTATTTTCAAGAATCCCCCGCAAAGTCCCTCTGTTAAAAAAAAGGCATGTGCAGAAGAGGTTACAATTTGCCAAAGAACACATCAACTGGCCTAAAGAGAAATGGAGGAACATTTTGTGGACTGATGAGAGTAAAATTGTTCTTTTTGGGTCCAAGGGCCACAGGCAGTTTGTGAGACGACCCCCAAACTCTGAATTCAAGCCACAGTACACAGTGAAGACAGTGAAGCATGGAGGTGCAAGCATCATGATATGGGCATGTTTCTCCTACTATGGTGTTGGGCCTATTTATCGCATACCAGGGATCATGGATCAGTTTGCATATGTTAAAATACTTGAAGAGGTCATGTTGCCCTATGCTGAAGAGGACATGCCCTTGAAATGGTTGTTTCAACAAGACAATGACCCAAAACACACTAGTAAACGGGCAAAGTCTTGGTTCCAAACCAACAAAATTAATGTTATGGAGTGGCCAGCCCAATCTCCAGACCTTAATCCAATTGAGAACTTGTGGGGTGATATCAAAAATGCTGTTTCTGAAGCAAAACCAAGAAATGTGTATGAATTGTGGAATGTTGTTAAAGAATCATGGAGTGGAATAACAGCTGAGAGGTGCCACAAGTTGGTTGACTCCATGCCACACAGATGTCAAGCAGTTTTAAAAAACTGTGGTCATACAACTAAATATTAGTTTAGTGATTCACAGGATTGCTAAATCCCAGAAAAAAAAAATGTTTGTACAAAATAGTTTTGATTTTGTACAGTCAAAGGTAGACACTGCTATTTTTTTGAACACACCCCTTTCAACTAATTGCCCAATTGCACAGCCTTAAGAGCGTGCATATCATGAATGCTGGGTCTTGTTTGTTTTCTGACAATCTACTGAACCTACTGGTAACTTGTTTGCCACGTAGCAATAAAAAATATACTAAAAACCTTGATTATTCTGGTTAGTCACATTGTACTGCTATTATTTTGAACAATACTGTAGATCAACAATGTACATGCAAGGCTAAAAATCTAATGACTGGCAGCAATGGCTTTAAAAACAACTTCAATAAACTACCACATGCTCAAAATTGTCAAACAGCAGTTAAATTTTGGAGTTGGAGCAGTTAAACAGATGAAAATAATCCCACACTTTATTATGCAGAGTATACATGGAGGTAATGCTAAAAACAGGTAGTAGAACAATCCAAATACAATAATATTTAAAGGTTTTTGTGAAATAATTTGGCACATAAATGCATATTTTTTGCAGCACTTACAAGACAAACCCTTTATGACTGAAACCAGTGGATCTTTTATTTTGGTGGAAACCTACAGTTTCTGTCAAAAACATGTTTTAGAAATGTGTCTCATTACAAGAGTTGTGTACATTTGTGCAGTGAAAATGTGTTGAACAGTTCGAGAAGGGAACCTTCCACCAGTTGATTTCTAATGGGAACCCCCCCGGACTGTGTCTTCTTTACCGTGGGGAATGCAGAATGAGATTTCTACCGCAGGGCACTCTAAAATGTTAGAACCAGCAGCCTTAGTGTATACAGTGTGGTTGTGCTTCGGGTGATCCTTGAAAGTGTCCCAGCGCTAGGTCCTTTCTGACGCCGTCCCCTCCACTCTCTCCCACTTGTGCACTTTCTGTACCGTCCTGTATAAACATTTACATTTAATCATTTAACAGACGATTTTATCCAAAGCGACTTACAAATAAGAACAACAGAAGCAGTCAGGTGTACAAGCGAACAACAACAGTATACAAGTGCCATGACAAGTCTCAGTTAGTCTAGTACAGAACGCATAGCCAGGTTTTTTTTTTTTTATATATATATAAAAAAGACAAGAAAAGAAGGAAAAGTGCTAGCATTAGTTGGTTAAGTTCTGGTGAAAAAGATGAGTCTTAAGATGTTTCTTGAAAATGAGTAAACACTCAGTTCGGATTGAGATTGGGAGGTGATTCCACCAGCTGGGCACAGTCCAGGAAAAGGTCCTTGAGAGTGATTATGAACCTCTTTGGGATGGCACCACAAGGCGTCGTTCACTTGCAGAGTGCAAACTTCTGGAGGGCACATAAGATTTAACCAGTGAGTTTAGATATGTTCACAATGTTTGACAATAACTTTGATATTGTGAAATATATTTAACTGAAAACTGAATGCAAAATAAATCACACAATATTTTCACTTTACAGTTCAGTAACAGTGAGGTTGGAAACAAAGTGGACAACACTATTCATTAAACATTTATTAAATGTATTCAGATGAAAGTTTACAATTCACAAATTATTCATAAGCAGTGTTTTCAGAGCCCCCAGTTACACTGTTTTAATCAGAACACTAACATTACAGTGTAGAAAAACAAGTCAAATCAAATTAAGTACATTTTTATTAAACTAAGCACAACCAAAACCTATCACAAAAGGTCAAAGCATCTCTAGCAGAAGTGACAGTGCAATGTAGCAGAAGAACAATTTCTTACCAATGTTTCAAGAACAAGCTGGATCCTCGATGACTCTACAAGGGGAAAGAAGAAATGGTTTACTGAAAAGTTCTTAAAAAGCAGGATTTCATATTATACCATTTCTTTAAACCACTGGTTCTCAAACTTTTTATACCAAGTACCACTTCAGAAAATATTTGTTATTAAATATTAAGTTGCACCATAATGACCAACATTACATTTCAGCAGCGTAGTAGACCAAACTATTCAGCTACAGGTCTACAGTTAAAAAAATGAGGCAGTTTTATTCTAATAAGAATATTAATTTTTGTCAGACACTTTACCATGGTAAATACAGTTTGAACATTAACACTACAACTGTGCTTACATACACAGGTAAATGAAAAAAAAAAGTTTAAATTAAAATGTAATTTTAAATGTAATTATGTAACAAAAGTTACAAAACTGTACTGTACTTTAACTGTAACATACTTAAATGTGCAAAAAAAAAAAACTTACTCAAAGATTAAGTTAAAATATATTAACATTAATTAGTTTAATTTAGTTATTCACCTGCATAACAACTAGAGGGGGCCTGACACTTTGAGAACCATGGCTTTAAACAATCCTTTTTTTTTTTTTCATTTTCATTAATTCATTAAAATTATATTATTTAAATACCGACATTTGCACTTATATGTTGCAGAAAACACTTTGAAACTAATATAAGAATACAAACATATATAACACACCTAATGCATGGGATTCATATCAGGAAAATATGGGAAAATCTCTAAAAGACAGACATTAACACATAACTCACCAGCAACACATTAGGTGAGCATCTAACTTGATCATCTGTGATAAAGCAATGCAAAAATAGACACACGGGTATTTATTTATCTGCAGGTTACATGTTCTTTAAACTACCCATTTGTAAACTCTGGTAATACTTTACTATTTTCAAAAGATAATAAAGATAAAGTTAGCGATTTTCTTACCTCATTTTGACAGGATGTTTTCAGGACCTCGCAGAACACCTGACCCTTCTTGTGTTCACAGTTTTTGTTCTCCATTGACATGTCACGACTCAAATTCGCTCGAAATAAATAAAAAATGTACAGGCAAATATGAAATAATTCGGGACCGACCGAGCAGTCAGTTATAACGAGCAGCAGCTCACAGTTAGCCGCCTCACTCACAGAAAGACGACAATAACGGTCATATTTTTAAATGTAGAAAAGCGCGAACCGATTCATTGTCCAGTTTCCTGAATGACAGCCAGATTAACCAATCACGATAGAAGTAATAAAATAAAACTACCAATGGGAGTTGTTTCAGTGTGATAAAGCAGCGAAATGTATAGTTTTATTGTTGTTAATGATGATAATATTTAACATTTTAGAATAGGTATCATGACTAAAATATTTTTAAATGCTATTAAACTAATAATTAATTTAAATAATTTAATATAAATAATTTAAAAGCTTGTTAACCTTTTTCTACCATTTAGCATTAAACATTTTTAACGTTGTTTCACTAAAACAACTGACCTTATTTCAACCATATTTCAACGTTGAAAGTTGGTCATGTGCTGGATGTTTTTCAACCATTCAGCTTTAAACGTTGAATCAACGTTGTTTCAACGTTGAAACCACAACTGACCTTATTTTAACCATATTTCAACATTGAAAGTTGGTCATGTGCTGGATGTTTTTCAACCATTCAGCTTTAAACGTTGAATCAACGTTGTTTCAACGTTGAAACCACAACTGACCTTATTTCAACCATATTTCAACGTTGAAGGTCGGTCATGTGCCGGCTGGGAGTGAACGCGGCGCGCTGGTGCTTCACGGTTATCATTGTCTGCTATATTTGCTTTTTATTTATTAAAATACATGCAATTGGTTGATGAAACATCTATTAAAATTAAGATAAAATTTGTTCAAAACGAAATTCGTTTTTAAGAAAGGTTTTCTACAAAGCAAAATTTTATGAAGTGGTAAATATCATGCTGACGATTTACAAAACTTCATTAAGTGGTAAAAACCATGTCTCCCGATATATTGCGCATCTGATGATCCCATCTAAAAAATGAAAATAATTTGATAAAAAAAATGTTTGTAAAAAATATTTTAGTGACACGGTTTTTTTTGCGGTTATAAAGTTCTAATGACGGTGTTCAACTATAACCGCCGGTCTCACGGTTATATACTAACCGTCACACCCCTAATTTTGAGTGGGTTCTCTTGTATTTTGAGTGGGTTCTCTTGTATTTTGAGTGGGTTCTCTTGTATTTTGAGTGGGTTCTCTTGTATTTTGAGTGGGTTCTCTTGTATTTTGAGTGGGTTCTCTTGTATTTTGAGTGGGTTCTCTTGTATTTTGAGTGGGTTCTCTTGTATTTTGAGTGGGTTCTCTTGGACTACAATATATAGCCTACTATGTGCATTAATGCAGTCAATAAGAATAAACTTCAATACACGCTTGTATAGTATACTCCAATAAAACTGAATGGTTGACATTTTCCATTTCCAGCTCCTGCTGGTTTCAAGTAGTTTTTCAGCAAACCACTCTTGAGCAAGACACCAGACCACCAATTGCTCCCACGCAAAATGTGCATGTGCACATGCACGGGTTAAACATCCAGTTAACAATTAACCCTTTAAAAGGGGGAACCTTGTGCTGCTCCAGGTTAGCAACTAGAGGATGGATAGGGGACTCTGAATGCGCAGGCTTACAAAAAGTTGTGGAACCTTGGTTTAATAGTGAGAAAAAAAACCTGGCAAGAGGGGCATTTAATACCAGATTCTGCAAAACACCACCAATAGACAAGATACCTCAGGGTTCTGCAAAGTTTATTAAAAACTAGATTTACATGACCAGAGTAACTGCTCCACTAGAAACCACAGTCTGCTCCCCAGAGACAGCCTTGATAGGAGTATCTCTTCCTGAAAGAGGAGTGTTAGAAATGAGAACTCATAAAATGCTCAGTTCCTCTGGTCAAAAGTGAGGACTCACGTTTCCTGGTGCAGCGTTGCTCACAAGAGCCAGATGATGGATGGCACACCTCTGTACTGCAATGGATGAAGATCTGACAGGGAAGAAAGAGGCTCAAGTCATAGACTCCACAAGTAGTAAATACCAGTGTTCAAGTAATGGGGTGGGGGGCATACGGTTTCCTGCAGAGCAGCCAGTGAAGCTGGATCTACAAATGTGAACATCTTCACAACAAAGCGCTTGTAGTGGGTTGGGAACTGAAGACCAGACGATCCAGTCACTGGAACCAGTGTGGTCAGATAACGGTCATCCTGGTAAGGGCATCTGAAGACAAAAGAAGGTTAGAAAGAGGGTCTCCCAGCAGACGAACAGGATAAAGATGTGCTGTACACTCACCCATCGATCAGAAGGTCCCACTGGGGGAGACTGAGTGGACTAGGGGTTGAAGTAGTCCAACAGCGTCCCAGCATCAGGACAATGTTGGGGTCAGTCCTCTCCATAATGTGCACCTCAACATACACAGGCTCTCGCAGGACTTTTGTGATGGGATAATCAGCATCACTGTAGTAGGACGTGTAGGCCTCATCCCCTGAAGAACACTGGGGTTTAACCAGACTCAAGTTTGAAAGGCTTTAGGCAGACACAGGACAAGACCTTACCTTCAGCACAGCCTTTGGTGACACATTGGCCATTGGCCAGTCTGAGCTCCACCCTGAGAGGTCCAGGAGCAGCTACTGGTGGAGGTGGAGGAACGGAGTTGACCTCCACAACCAGAGCTTCCACAGAAGTTTCAGAGTATCTACACTGGAAGAGAAACCTGGACAACACACAGCAAGCTTGTAGCATTTGTCAGGGATTAAATGTTCACACCAAGTCATAGATCACCTACTCAAAATGACTGTCCCTTGTGATGGAACCATATGGTCCAATCCCCACTTCATAGGATGAAGTCATCCGGTTTTCATACACCACATATCCGCCGTCCTCCTGTGAACAGAAACAGTGGCAGCATCCAGTCCATCATAAGCAAATGCAGAATAAAACCAGTAGCAGCTGCTCACCATCACACTCGTGCCACATGCGGTCACTGGGAACTGGTATATGGCAAAGGAAGGTGTGGACCCCACAGGAGCACAAGGTGGGTCGTTTCCACCCAGTAAATGAACCGAATCCAGACTCAGTCGAGGCAGAGTAACGTCTCTAGACACCACTACCACAAACTGACCATCTCTAATACACTGGACAGTTACTAGAACAAGGTACAAGAGCAGGTTAATGGAGAGAATCAGTTTAACATGAACTGAATAAGACTGTGAACACTTACCCGCCCTCCCATAGAAACACTGCTGTGCGTTAAAGCAGCAGTTAATAGCTTCACACTCAGCTCTACTGATCCCAGGTAGACCACATTGGATCTGCTCCAAATCAGCTACAGCACATTTATCAAGGGGATCTGCCTGCACTACTGGCTTCTGAATCGGAAACTGTGGTTTGGGTAGTTGTTGAACTGGCTTCTGAAGTGGAAACTGTGGTTTAGGTTGTTGAACTGGCTTCTGAAGTGGAAACTGCTGGTTAGTTGGTTGTTGAACTGGCTTCTGAAGCGGAAACTGTGGTTTAGGTTGTTGTTGAACTGGCTTCTGAAGTGGAAACTGCTGGTAAGTTGATTGTTGAACCGGCTTCTGAAGTGGAAACTGCTGGTAAGTTGGTTGTTGAACTGGCTTCTGAAGTGGAAACTGCTGGGTCATCAGAGATTGAACATCCTGAAGCGATTTACTCCAATGTGGAACAGCCTGACAGAAAGCACAAACCAGCAAAATCTGAACCGAACACCAACTTGCAGCCATTGTTTAACAGCTAAACACAATGTGGAGATACTGCCCTTTGGTCTTTTTGTATTCTGCAGATTTCAGCCAATTAACGATAGTCCCTCCCTATTCATTAACACTCATGGTTCTCATGAGTTGCAGAAAGGGGAGCTTATGCAGCTGGGTGATTCTCATTGGATCTCAAGATAGAATTCTAATTTTTCCTATTTTTAACATAAATGCACAAAAAGAATTTGAAAAATCTTACTATCTTATCTGATTGTAATTGATTCTCAAATTCTGTTAACATGGTGTTCCTTGAGTCCAATGTCATATTGACAACAAATAAGAATGGTTCAAGTCCAATGTTTACTGGAACTTGCCAAAAGTAGATGTTTTTCTTTGGTGCCGTTGTCCTTACCACTCCCCGCAGACAAGTGTGCTCTTAAAAATATGAGGAAAATACTACATTAAGCAGTTAATGATTTTAAGTATATGGAAGCTTATTTCTACCACAGAAGAAAAAAATACATAAATAAAGAAGAAGAAAAAAGGTCATTTTGACTATTTATGTCACGACTGATCTATCTCACTGTTCGCTAATATCTCAAGGTTGCTGACTTTTTCTCTCCAAATTGACCTTTTTGATTCCTTTGGGGGAAATAATTCCATAGAATCCATAGAAGTTTTTAGCAAGTTTATTGAAACCACAAAAAAACCACATAGTTAAAGAGAAACCCTAACAAGCTTTTATTCTTTATGATCAGACTTCAAGCTTTCTCTAGTAAAACATGACTGCAAAAAGAAAAAGAAAAGAAAAAGAAAAGAGCAATCTGAGTTAACATGACTAAATCAATTGACACTTAATGAACAAGTACAATAGAAGACCCCAGCAGCAAACACCAATTTTGGAATATTTATTTTTTCTGTGCTAATTTTTTCCAATTAGCATTGCAATTGTGTGTTTATTGTCATTAAAAAGTTCTCCGCTCTTTAATAGTGTTCTCAAAATGGTGGCACAAAAACATTATTCATAGAATCTTTTTAAATATTACTACTTTTTTTACAATGTTCAGAGAACATTCAAAAGTAACATTTCCATAATGTTTGGGAAATCATCAAAATGTTCCCTTAACATTCTCATAACCAGGAAAAAACATTAAAAAAAAATAAAAAAAAACTGGACTTCCAGTGAACATTCAAAAATAAAATTTAAATAACTTAATGGAAAGGCTTGCATAATGATATTTGAACATATTTCTGTTAAAGGTGCCACAGAATGGAAAACTGTATTTACCTTGGCATAGTTGAATAAGAGTTGTACATGGAAATGATTGTGAAATATCGTGAGCCTCAAACACCATTGAAAATCTCGTGCTGCAATAGTCCACTGAACAAGAGGCGAATCCAAACATAACACCGACTGTGATATTACAGTAGGGATCATTAATGTTTACACCCCCAACATTTGCATAACGTTTACCAGCCCATGTTCTAGGCCAGCCAGACCAGCCAGATATTGCTATTAAAACTGATAAATAAATAAAAAAAGAAACCAAAATGTTTTCAAATATTTAGCAATTAAGATAGATCGCTGACCCTAAACTGCAACGTCCTACTTTATTAACTTTCTAAAGTGTCAAAAAAGTGGAAAAGACAAGTGCAAAAATGCTTATAACAGCAACACAGAAGCTGTGTCCACATCTTCACCGACAACTCTCTCAAGCCTCGTTCACTCGGACGCTAAATATTCTTTCAAAATCTCTTAAAATCTGTATATTTGTCTGATACAGTCTCAGACATATTAGGTTGGATGCCTAATCTCTCCATCGTTCATGCTGGACAGAAAAGATTTGTGCCATGAAACAGCCAATCAGAGTTGAGCTCAACATTATTATTCATGACCCCTCCAAATATTTCTAGGAACAAATCCTAGGTTTGTAAATGGACATGTAAAACCATTTCTGGAAAATTTTTGCCATTACCTAAGCCACATACCTTTTATGTACATAGATATCATTTCAAATATTGTATCAATGCATTTTATGGCACCTTTTAACTGGGATTATGAACTCCTATTTTGGCCAGAAGTTAAAAATGTCTTCTTTAGTTTTTGTCTTCTCCATATGTGAACTGATGGACTGGAGTGGTGTGGATTATTGTGATGTTTTTACTCTCATTCTGTCGGCACCCATTCATGCAGGGCATCCATCGCTGAGACACTGATGCAGTGCTACATTTCTACAAACCTGATGAAGAAACAAACTCATCCTAATCTTGGATGGCCCGAGGGTGAGCACATTTTCAGCAAATCTTCATTGTCACTACTGCTTTATAAAACTCTTCTCATCCCATGCAGAGGACAGGAGTCTCAAAGCCTCGGCCGTGCCTTTCTTTGCTCACCTCCTAACCAGGCAGTGCAGTTGGGTTTAGCAGGTGGGCTGTGGATTTGGATGCTCTTGGTAGCCAGAGCATCACGGTACTAGAGTTTCTCCACAAGCGAGCGGATCTCAAACAGGGTCAGAGCAGGAACACAGGCAGCATGGAGTGACATAGCTCCGATTATCACACCGTTCTCTGACAAAACCTTACGAGTGTCAATGGGACACTGGTGAGGGACAAACACAGAACGAACAAGGTGAATGCTGGGGAAACTGTCACAGCGTCTGTTCTGTGTATCCCTGGGTGTCCACTAGAGGTCTCACTTACGCATATCCTCGCCCCACTTCAGTACTGCATTTCTCACAAGCCTTTATCTGGACTAATCACTTCATTGCACACAGCTGTTCCCACTCACATTGTTTGCACCGGTCTATATATACCCTGTTTGTTTCTGTCATTGTCATGGAGTACTTGGTTAATGTCACCTGGTATTGTCATGTTCCCTGGTTTTTGTTGTGTTTCTTGTTTTGGACTGCTTTTCTGATTTTGACCTTTGCCTGGCTGCTTTATGATTCTGGATTACCCTAATAAAACACTACTTTTGGATCTTTGGACCTAATCATCTGAATCAACTAATTAACTCTAAACACCTGCAAAAGATTCCTGAGGCTTTTAAATACTCCCAGTCTGGTTCATTACTCAAAACCGCAATCGTGGGTAAGATTGCTGACCTGACTGCTGTCCAGAAGGCCATCATTGACACCCTCAAGCGAGAGGGTAAGACACAGATAGAAATTTCTGAACGAATAGGCTGTTCCCAGAGTGCTGTATCAAGGCACCTCAGTGGGAAGTCTGTTGGAAGGAAAAAGTGTGGCAAAAAACGCTGCACAATGAGAAGAGGTGACCGGACCCTGAGGAAGATTGTTGAGAAGGACCGATTCCAGACCTTGGGGGACCTTGAGGAAGCAGTGGACTGAGTCTGGAGTAGAAACATCCAGAGCCAACGTGCACAGGCGTGTGCAGGAAATGGGCTACAGAGAAGCAGCACTGGACTGTTGCTCAGTGGTCCAAAGTACTTTTTTCGGATGAAAGCAAATTTTGCATGTCATTCTGAAATCAAAGTGGGATATTGTGAAGAGAAAGTTGAGAGACGCAAGACCCAACACTCTGGATGAGCTTAAGGCCGTTATCGAAGCATCCTGGGCCTCCATAACACCTCAGCAGTGCCACAGGCTGATTGCCTCCATGCCACGCCGCATTGAAGCAGTCATTGAGTGCATAACTGAACATAATTATTTGAAGGTTAACTTTTTTTTTTTTAAATTAAAAACACTTTTCTTTTATTGGTCGGATTAAATATGCTAATTTTTTGAGATAGGAATTTTGGGTTTTCATGAGCTGTATGCCAAAATCATCAGTATTAAAACAATAAAAGACCTGAAATATTTCAGGTAGTGTGCAATGAATCTAAAATGTATTAAAGTTTAATTTTTATCATTACATTATGGAAAATAATGAACTTTTATCACAAAATGCTAATTTTTTGAGAAGGACCTGAATATATATATATGATGTAAGATTAATAAGGGAATTAGGGTCAATATAACTCAAAGGGGTTTGAATTACAGTGAATAAGAACCAAATTAGTATGCAAATTATTCTGAATTAATATTTAACACTTTATCAACTGTTCGTCCACTGATAAATTGAAATTAGGGTATTTTATCAATTCTGGACAAAATATTATCCCGCGGCCTACGGTAATAATATCATACAATTATGATAACTGATTATGAGCAAGTTAACAGAATCTATTGTTTAAGGCAGTAAACTTGTAAGCACACAGCACAAGACACTTTTATGTAAAATCAGACAAGGCTTTATTGTACTACTCTAATACACACAAACTAAACTAACGAAAACACACATTCATTAAAACAGTGACAGAGAAAAGTGATGTTATTAACGGAGGGTGAATGGAGTCCCAGGTGTCTAGTGTTAGACATATTTCTTGACCGCAACCTGAGAGAATCAATCTACTAGCATTTTAATCTTAGTTAGTTTCTTAAAGGGTTAGTTAATCAAAAAAAAAAAATTTAGATTTAGTCAGAGAGCTCTCAGTCCCTCCATTGAAACTGTGTGTACGGTCTACTGTCCATGTCCAGAAAGGTAAGAAAGAATTTTTTGAAGTTTAGAATTTTTGGAATTTTTTGAAGCATCAAAAATAAATGTTTGTCCAAAAATAGCAAAAACTATGACTTTATTCATCATTGTCTTCTCTTCCATGTCTGTTGTGAGAGAGTTAAAAACAAATCAATTTGTGATATCCGGTTCGCGAACGAATCATCAGATCTTTTGAACCAGTTCACCAAATCGAACTGAATTGTTTTAAACGGTTTGCATCTCCAATACGCATTAATCCACAAATGACTTCAGCTGTTAACTTTTTTAATGTGGCTGACACTCCCTCTGAGTTAAAACAAACCAATATCCCGGAGTAATTCATTTACTCAAACAGTACACTGACTGAACTGCTGTGAAGAGAGAACTGAAGATGAACAGCGAGCTGAGCCAGATATTGACTCGATAACTACCGAGTCGTAGTTTTTGCTATTTTTGGACCAAATTTTTTTTTTTGATGCTTCAAAATATTCTAACTGACCCTCTGATGTCACATGGACTTATGGACACATGGACAGTATACCGTACATTTAGATTTTTGGGTGATCTATCGCTTTAATAAGATTTGCACCAGTTTCAGCTAGAATTAGGAGATATTGTGTACTTGCGTTTGGATGCAGCTTGTGGTTTTGGATGTATTCCCTTCTGTAACGAAGTTGCTGGAGAGGGAATCTCTGCCGCTGATTGGCTGGCAGTTGGTCGATGACGCGTTCTGAGGGACAGCACTCAATGGTGAGTGGTTGAGTGGCTTTGCCAGGTGGCGCTTCGTTTGCAAGACTTCCTGGATTGCCGGTTGCTATTCCACCAGTCTGGAGCGACTCTAAGATGAGTTTTGAGTGAGCTCTTGGTGGTTTGAAGATTACACGCTTGATGATGGAAAGGTCAGCACAAAACATAAGCAAGAGCAAAGTCACTGGAAAAGCAGGGCAAAAAGTCAACGCAAAATCAAGGAAAACTGCTTGTCATTGGGTTATAAGCGTGTCCATCTGACCCGTCCTTCCTAGTGTGACAGCCAATCAGATATTGTCTTGGGCGGGACCTACGGCCAGTTCTCCAGTTCTTGCATGTAATTAGCGTAATGTCCACGTGAACGCGTGTGTCCAAACTCCTGAGAGTTTAGTTGAAACGCTTTAATAAGCGAACTAGTTTAAATATGGTGCATTCTACACACATCTACTTTATACCAAATTCTAGAAATCATTTACCCATCAAGTAGGTACCAAAATACATATACTTTGCATATTTGAGGTGGAGATAAATAAGGATTTAGTCGTGATAAGTGTTTAACACACAAAATTAAAATGAGTAATATAAAGCATGCACAATACAGAGAATACACATGTATGAGGCAACTTCTGGTGATTAGTTCCTATAACTGAGGTAGAAAACCCTACGAATAGGCTGTAATTAAAGTTAAAGACACAGAAACAATTCCACAAGTTATATAAAACATGCATGATACGTAAGATATATGTGGGGTAAATGCTGGTAATCAATTCAGCTTATTGGAAACAATTTTGAGACCGTTATTTGTATTCAACCACAAGTGGGTTAAATTTCAGTCTACTGGTTTTGGAGACAAAGTCTCTGGAATTTACAGCTGCAGAAAGGAGGTGTTCACTGGTTTAAGGTTTGTGGTGATCCTGGGCCATAGGAATGCCTTAGCATCTTTCCGTTTCCTGATAAGTCTGGGGATTTATGCATTGGGGTCACCACAGGGTTTATTGGCCATTTGGTCTTAAGTTGGGGGAACAAAGAGAAATCTTTTCCTGCTGTCCTGGCATCGCTGGTATGAGATTAGACCGGCACAAAAAGGAAAATGGGGGTGACATCTCCTTTAGCCATCTTGGCACCATGACTGTGTTTTATGACGTACTAATGGTTCGATGGGAAATTGACTGTTCAAGGATAATCCTACAGTGAATCTGTAATCTAAATTACTTAATGAACAAGTTCACACTCGGCCTTCTATTTTGTTTCTCATGAAACTTTGACTCAGTTTGTTCTTGTGAGCCTTGACATGATGGCAGAACAGCATTGTCTTTTTACGAGGACACGACTTAATGCCGAGAACAGAACAGACACCCCGTCCTAGCCAATTAGCGCATGATCCAAACAACATCTGGCTGGCAAGCCCTGATGTGTTTACACACACGAATAGGTCCCCTTGTGAAAAAGTGTGCTTAATTGTATTAAAAGTGTACCTTCAATCTTAAAAGTATACTTTTTTTAAAAAAAAAAAAGTGCATTTGCAGATATCATAGTTTAAATTAAAGGCCACTTAAGTGTACTTACAGATTACACTTTAATCACAACAGGTCTTAACCTAGGTGCACTTTATATAAAAATAAAAAAAACTTATGTCTAAGTATTACTTAGATTACATAATTATGTTAGTGTTTTAAGAACAATTGTTTATCACTATACTAAAGCACATGTGAAATAATTTACTTTAATTTCAACTTCAGTGTGTTCTCTTGTATTTTCAGTGTGTTCTCTTGGACTACAATATATAGCCTACTATGTGCATTAATGCAGTCAATAAGAATAAACTTCAATACACGCTTGTGTAGTATACTCCAATAAAACTGAATTGTTGACATTATCCATTTCCAGCTCCTGCTGGTTTCAAGTAGTTTTTCAGCAAACCACTCTTGAGCAAGACACCAGACCACCAATTGCTCCCACGCAAAATGTGCATGTGCACTTGGATGGGTTAAACATCCAGTTAACAATTAACCCTTTAAAAGGGGGAACCTTGTGCTGCTCCAGGTTAGCAACTAGAGGATGGATAGGGGACTCTGAATGCGCAGGCTTACAAAAAGTTGTGGAACCTTGGTTTAATAGTGAGAAAAAAAAACCTGGCAAGAGGGGCATTTAATACCAGATTCTGCAAAACACCACCAATAGACAAGATACCTCAGGGTTCTGCAAAGTTTATTAAAAACTAGATTTACATGACCAGAGTAACTGCTCCACTAGAAACCACAGTCTGCTCCCCAGAGACAGCCTTGATAGGAGTATCTCTTCCTGAAAGGGGAGTGTTAGAAGTGAGAACACTCATAAAATGCTCAGTTCCTCTGGTCAAAAGTGAGAACTCACGTTTCCTGGTGCAGCGTTGCTCACAAGAGCCAGATGATGGATGGCACACCTCTGTACTGCAATGGATGAAGATCTGACAGGGAAGAAAGAGGCTCAAGTCATAGACTCCACAAGTAGTAAATACCAGTGTTCAAGTAATGGGGGGGGGCATACGGTTTCCTGCAGGGCAGCCAGTGAGGCTGGATCTACAAATGTGAACATCTGCACAACAAAGCGCTTGTAGTGGGTTGGGAACTGAAGACCAGACGATCCAGTCACTGGAACCAGTGTGGTCAGATAACGGTCGTCCTGGTAAGGGCATCTGAAGACAAAAGAAGGTTAGAAAGAGGGTCTCCCCAGCAGACGAACAGGATAAAGATTGGCTGTACACTCACCCATCGATCAGAAGGTCCCACTGGGGGAGACTGAGTGGACTAGGGGTTGAAGTAGTCCAACAGCGTCCCAGCATCAGGACAATGTTGGGGTCAGTCCTCTCCATAATGTGCACCTCAACATACACAGGCTCTCGCAGGACTTTTGTGATGGGATAATCAGCATCACTGTAGTAGGACGTGTAGGCCTCATCCCCTGAGGAACACTGGGGTTTAACCAGACTCAAGTTTGAAAGGCTTTAGGCAGACACAGGACAAGACCTTACCTTCAGCACAGCCTTTGGTGACACATTGGCCATTGGCCAGTCTGAGCTCCACCCTGAGAGGTCCAGGAGCAGCTACTGGTGGAGGTGGAGGAACGGAGTTGACCTCCACAACCAGAGCTTCCACAGAAGTTTCAGAGTATCTACACTGGAAGAGAAACCTGGACAACACACAGCAAGCTTGTAGCATTTGTCAGGGATTAAATGTTCACACCAAGTCATAGATCACCTACTCAAAATGACTGTCCCTTGTGATGGAACCATATGGTCCAATCCCCACTTCATAGGATGAAGTCATTCGGTTTTCATACACCACATATCCGCCGTCCTCCTGTGAACAGAAACAGTGGCAGCATCCAGTCCATCATAAGCAAATGCAGAATAAAACCAGTAGCAGCTGCTCACCATCACACTCGTGCCACATGCGGTCACTGGGAACTGGTATATGGCAAAGGAAGGTGTGGACCCCACAGGAGCACAAGGTGGGTCGTTTCCACCCAGTAAATGAACCGAATCCAGACTCAGTCGAGGCAGAGTAACGTCTCTAGACACCACTACCACAAACTGACCATCTCTAATACACTGGACAGTTACTAGAACAAGGTACAAGAGCAGGTTAATGGAGAGAATCAGTTTAACATGAACTGAATAAGACTGTGAACACTTACCCGCCCTCCCATAGAAACACTGCTGTGCGTTAAAGCAGCAGTTAATAGCTTCACACTCAGCTCTACTGATCCCAGGTAGACCACATTGGATCTGCTCCAAATCAGCTACAGCACATTTATCAAGGGGATCTGCCTGCACTACTGGCTTCTGAATCGGAAACTGTGGTTTGGGTAGTTGTTGAACTGGCTTCTGAAGTGGAAACTGTGGTTTAGGTTGTTGAACTGGCTTCTGAAGTGGAAACTGTGGTTTAGGTTGTTGTTGAACTGGCTTCTGAAGTGGAAACTGCTGGTAAGTTGGTTGTTGAACCGGCTTCTGAAGTGGAAACTGCTCGTAAGTTGGTTGTTGAACCGGCTTCTGAAGCGGAAAATGCTGAGGAACCTGCTGGTTACTTGGTTGTTGAACCGGCTTCTGAAGTGGAAACTGCTGGTGAGTTGGTTGTTGAACCGGCTTCTGAAGCGGAAACTGTGGTTTAGGTTGTTGTTGAACCGGCTTCTGAAGTGGAAACTGCTGGTAAGTTGGTTGTTGAACCGGCTTCTGAAGTGGAAACTGCTGGGTCATCAGAGATTGAACATCCTGAAGCGATTTACTCCAGTGTGGAACAGCATGACAGAAAGCACAAACCAGCAAAATCTGAACCGAACACCAACTTGCAGCCATTGTTTAACAGCTAAACACAATGTGGAGATACTGCCCTTTGGTCTTTTTGTATTCTGCAGATTTCAGCCAATTAACGATAGTCCCTCCCTATTCATTAACACTCATGGTTCTCATGAGTTGCAGAAAGGGGAGCTTATGCAGCTGGGTGATTCTCATTGGATCTCAAGATAGAATTCTAATTTTTCCTATTTTGAACATAAATGCACAAAAAGAATTTGAAAAATCTTACTATCTTATCTGATTGTAATTGATTCTCAAATTCTGTTAACATGGTGTTCCTTGAGTCCAATGTCATATTGACAACAAATAAGAATGGTTCAAGTCCAATGTTTACTGGGACTTGCCAAAAGTAAATGTTTTTCTTTGGTGCCGTTGTCCTTACCACTCCCCGCAGACAAGTGTGCTCTTAAAAATATGAGGAAAATACTACATTAAGCAGTTAATGATTTTAAGTATATGGAAGCTTATTTCCACCACAGAAGAAAAAAATAAATAAATAGAGAAGAAGAAAAAAGGTCATTTTGACTATTTATGTCATGACTGATCTATCTCACTGTTCACTAATATCTCAAGGTTGCTGACTTTTTTTCTCCAAATTGACCTTTTTGATTCCTTTGGGGGAAATAATTCCATAGAATCCATAGAAGTTTGTCAGCAAGTTTATTGAAACCACAAAAAAACCACATAGTTAAAGAGAAACCCTAACAAGCTTTTATTCTTTATGATCAGACTTCAAGCTTTCTCTAGTAAAACATGACTGCAAAAAGAAAAAGAAAAGAAAAAGAAAAGAGCAATCTGAGTTAACATGACTAAATCAATTGACACTTAATGGACAAGTACAATAGAAGACCCCAGCAGCAAACACCAATTTTGGAATGTTTATTTTTTTCTGTGATGCAAGCTATGTCAATTAGCATTGCAATTGTGTGTTTATTGTCATTCAAAGTTTTCCGCTCTTTAATAGTGTTCTCAAAACGTTGGCACAAAAACATTATTCATAGAATCTTTTTAAATATTACTACTTGTTTCACAATGTTCAGAGAACATTCAAAAGTAACGTTTCCATAATGTTTGGGAAATTATCAAAATGTTTCCTTAACATTCTCATAACCAGGAAAAAACATAAAAAAAAAAAAAGAAAAAAAAAAAGCTGGACATCCAGTGAGGATTCAAAAATAAAATTTGAATAACATAATGGAAAGGCTTGTATAATGATATTTGAACATATTTCTGTTAAAGGTGCCACAGAATGGAAAACTGTATTTACCTTGGCATAGTTGAATAAGAGTTATGTACATGGAAATGAAATATCGTGAGCCTCAAACACCATTGAAAATCTCGTGCTGCAATAGTTCACTGAACAAGAGGCTGAAGGAGTGGATGCCGATTTGCCATATCCTTCATACTGATATTAATTATTTTATTACATGATTTCTTGTTTGACTATTAATCAAGTTATAGCAAGAGTGAAATGTGTAACCTTATGTGTGCTGTATTTCTTTTCCTCAAGATTAATGTCCACATATTATGTGTGTGTATCCAACCGTAATGATAAGACACTCGCCAGTGCTAGAAAGCCTTGAATTTTAGATAAGTTCTCTGTGTACGTGTGTTAGTATCTGTCTGTACAGGGAGAAGCTCAGACAGTCCCAGGACAAACAATCAACTGCCAGTGTCCAGCATATCAGATATACGTCTTTGGAGAGTTTTATCTAGGTTTTGGAACCAATCAGAATTTTGTTGACTCATGTATTGACGCAATTAGTATCCTCTGTCAGGGTATAACTGTGGTTGATTTTGTATTGTACTGGGGGCGGCCTGCGAACTCCTTCGAGAGTGTTGAAGCTGACTTCTGCTGATGAAATTGCAAACTATTTTCTTCAAGTAAAATTATTATTATTAATTGAACTCATCTCTGAGTCCTGGTCTTCATTGCGACATATCTGGTCCCTGGGTTTTAACTGTAAATTCCCCTACAGTTAATGGTGGAGGATCGGCGGGCAATAGTTCTTTGTTGACATCCCTGATCAATCATCAAACCAAGGTAGGAAAGATTTTAGATTTAATATTATTGGTTAGGAACTGTCTGTGAGTGGAGGGGGTCGAGAGAAGGAGGAACGATAGACTCACTCAGACGTGAGGGGGTAGACACCAGCTCCAGGGTGGAGTAGGTAAATTGGTGTCACAATATACCTGTAAATAAGTAACCTTGTGAGTATAAGGGGTACAAGTACACATCGGTAGGTCTTGATATAAGATATTTAGAGATGTGTACAGTTACAGAGGGAACAGGTGCACACCTATAGGTCTTAGAGAGAGATGTAAAAATTTGTTTCTAGGTGTGCACAGTCCAGGGGGGGACAAAAACGCATTCTTAACAGGCATGTGAACCCGTAAAGGGCAGTGCTGGGTCAAGCACCGAGGGACAAAGGACACATAAGGCCGTAAATAGGCAGTGCTGGGTCAAGCACAGAGAGCCAAAAAGCACGAGAGGCCATAAAGGGCAGTGCATTTACGGCCGGGTAAGCCAAAGTAGGGGTATGGGAAATCCCGAGAAGAATGTAAGACGCTAGACGGGGGTTCTAGTCGTATCTCGCTCTTCCAACTCTCGATCACCCACCATTACAGACAGGGGCGCCCCGAGCTTAGAAATAGGCCAGGTCAGTGGTTAGGGAAAAGAGTATCCAAAATTAGTGTTTAAAAATAAATAGTGATAATTCATATGTGCACCTATAAAAATATAGGGATATATGCAAAGGGAAAGTATTGATTGATCTGGGATGCCTCAGGAACAACCCCAAAAGAGCTAAAATGTAGTTTTCATGACCCTGATTGGATTGGACCAGTATATGGAAATTCTGGAATATACTTTGCAATTTCATCACGCAGAAGTCAAGTGCTGTTGGTAAGATCGCCGCCTCAATATGTTTTTGGTTTATGATAGAAATATGACTGACAAATTAGGTAACCTGGTCAGCCCTGATAGAAATAATGAAACAGAAGAGAGCAAATGCTGTAAACAGTTTGGCTCTGAAGCTCTGACTTTAAAAAAATATATATATTCTCTGAATTCATTTAAAGAATGATCAGTCTGAGCTTTAATTCTGATTGTAATGTTAAAACAAAAACTTGATTGGCTTTAAACTTAGAAAGAACCTGAGAAATAAACATTTATAAATGTATGTGCCGATTTGTTAAAAATAATCCCAGAAGTAACTGAGTGATGATTTAATCTGATTCTCTGTGCATAGAAGGTTTAAATGACAAAGAATGATATCATAAGACCTGTTCCAGTTCCTATATAATTGTTGAAAGTCCTGACAAGGAATACTGAACAGAATTCTGGGTTAGTGAAAAAAAAAAAAAAAAAAAAAAACTGTAGGCACACAAATTGGCAGTGGCATTTTGGAAAAACTTAGAAGCTTATGTTTTGTTAAAAAAAGATAAAATTACTTTGACTACAATGAAGCCGTTGTTTTATCTCATGCTGGCCCCCACCATGACTCTGGCTTAAGCTTTGAAAGTACCAGAGACATGTTCTGAGTAAAAAAAAAAAATAAAGTAATTCCTATATTTACTAATGTTTGGCCAAAAGAGTAATTTTATTGTTGGATTGCAAAATTGTAGTCACGCAGCATCATAAAAAAGAAAAAAGAAGAGAAAAGAAAATTATTTTTTGTTTATGAGAAGATAAATTTGTAAACAAGTAACATAAACGGGGGTTTCAAAGTAACTTTGAAGACAGCATGCTAGCAAGACCCAAAGTAATTTACCTGGGTCAGATAACCTCTGACAGATTTAAAACCAATGTTGAAATTCAGAAGCCATGGCCAGAATTAAGTGAATGGATAAATACAAGTTGATGTAAAAGTAATGACAATGACTGCAAAGAACTTTGAGAAACATTTGAGTTGCGAAAATAAAGTAAAAATACAAATATAAAGATGTTTATTTTTAAAATGCATATAATTTCTGACAAGTTTTAAACTGGGCTAGAGTAAAATTATAGTACGATGAAATTATGTTAAAAATGAATGAAAATGCATTGTTACGAGTCCTGAATCCCTCAGAGTTCTCTCTCTCTCATTCAAAGTAAGCTAAAATGCCGTTATCTGAGCTTGTGTTTAAGTGATAAGATATTTATAGTACAGCACAGTGTTTTAGTCAAATCATAGGCAGAGATGCTAAAGGACATGCTAAAAAGAGTTCAGATTTAATGTATTAAGAGGGCAATTGGTAGTTAAATGTTCAACTGCCCAATGCATGTAAGAAATAAGAGATTATAAAAATAATGAATAACAATTTAGGAGCAATTGTTGAAGAGACATGAGGTCTTTAAAATCATAATACAGACCCTGAGCTATAGATGTAATAATTTTGAATAGTTAAACAGTTGTATTGCTATTTGTTCTATGACCAGTAACTTATCTGTCTTATTTTTAGTCTCCACCATCATACAGGGCCTGATGGCTCCAGCTACAGAAGCAACAGAAAATTACAATGAATGGACGGGTGTGAAAAATAAATTGACTGAGTAATCTCAGCATGATAGTTTGGAGGTATCCAATTGATTTTAGCAATTAAATATTAGTTTGATTAACCCTTTTCAATGTTTTAACACTAGTAGGTGCTGTCAATGGCTCTCATGGTTCTTGAGTGCACCTTTCCTAAGCTGCAAGAAATACTGGATTCTGGAAGCAGACTGTCGAGGATGTTGCAACGGGAAAGAGTGGTTACCAGTGTGCATGAGGTGATTTCTCAATGACGGGTAAGATCCTCTTCTGGCCAATAGGGGACAACCTAAGGCAGGGGGTCACCGCCACTGGGCACCTGCCCTGAAGGGAGGTGTTATATGTGAGATGGTAGTGGAGTTGAGCGGATGCTTGATAGGCCTAGAGCATCATTAAGAGGGGAACTGTATGAAGTACAGCAATCTGCCTCAAAATGTGAGCTCCTCCAGACCTGATCACCAGCAACCGCATTCCTTGACTGATTGTTGTGACAAGCGTCCACAACTTGATGCAACTATGCCAGTGGATCACACCCTGAGGACAAGGAGCTTATTTATAAAAAGTTAATGGCAATGGGCTTTCAAGAACCATCTGAGACCATGTGATGACAGCCATTATTTTGAGACAAAAATTTCTTATGAGGCTAAAATGATATTGAACTAATATGTCTATATCTTAGTCTTTACTCATGCAGGTCATTAGGCATGACACAAGATGATAACAAGATATGGTGGTGGCTAAAAATGAAGACTGCTTCTGCTTAATCAAGAGATGGTTTAGATAACAAAGGTTAAGGGAATTAAGCATGTAAGGTAAAAATAATTTTAAAGAAATGTTCCTAGCATTATGTATTTTAAACAGTTTAAACTGAGATTTTAGATCTAGAAACTTTGACATTTTTAACTTATTTGAATAATTTAGGGTTATATGTTGTAATGAATTTTATATTATAGTCTAAGTTAAAGTTTGGCAAAAATTGTCAAAATAAATAAATAAATAATATTTTGCACAGTAAGAGAGAGAGAGAGAGAGTGCTTGAGTGGAGGCAGGGATAGTGCTCTTCTTCTATTATTGGCCTGCTAAGAAAGAGTAACCAAAACAGAGCAATAATTTTAAGACCAAAACAACCCAGCTGATTTTTCTCAAAATAAAAATCATTAATGAACAGGCAAACTTTGAGATTAGATAAGAGATTAGGTACAAACTTGGTAAAATGCACAGACAATGTTTGAGTTTAAATCCTTCCGATTTAATACCAAAAGGAAAACCTTAAATATGAGCTGTTAAAATATAAATGTGTTAAGTATGTGCATGCATGAGGATGGCTATATATATATTATTGGGGGACAATTCTGTTCCTGTTTTGTTTCAACTGAGTCACTAACCTCTGGAATGAGTGTTTTATCATTACAGAAGTGTTAAGTGAAATTACTTTACAGAAGTCGATAATTCTGAGTGAAACTAATGAAAAGACAATGCCAAACATGGGACGAGCTTTAAGTGGATTGGTTATCCAGCTCTGTCTGCTACTGGTAATAATGACTTGTTTTGTCTTTTATAATACTGATTTAAATCACTCTCTGGATTAATATGTTAAAGAGTGTTTATATGATTGGATTTGTGAAATTTAAGTTTGCCGTCCAAAATGGGTTTAAAATCCATGCCTAAATTTAAATGAGGGTCTAAATTTTAACAAGTTAACACTTTGTTGTTTGAATGGTGAAGGTAAATATTTTAGACTTGACGGCAGAAAAACAGTGACAGATTGGCTACGTCACTAACCAAATTATCCAGAGAGCACCCTCACATAAAGAAGCCTGGTGGGAAAACAAAGGAGTGAATCCTGCTTGTGTAATATAGTGCAAAAGCTTTATGTAGTGGTTTATGTAGAACAGAGATAAGTTGAACAAAAATGTGTGGATAGCCCCTTAATGGAGCAAATCCATAACAAGAGGTTTGAATTAATTGAAATAGCACAGCAAAAAAAAATTATAATAATACATTTTGTTTAAACAACACAATTGTAATAGGCTCTATGGAGCTGCTTATGAACACTTGTCAAGTCAAATTAATATTGTGAACACTGACAGGTCTTTTTGATAATGTATACTGTTTCAATACAGATTTACAGAAACTGAGGATGTCTCTTTAATAAATATTTGGCCGTTTAGCACTTAGTAATAGTATTGTTCATTTAGTAATAATATTGGGAAATCTGTCTGCTCTTTTTCAGTTTATAATAATTTTGAGTAAATTAATATCACTGCCAAATGACAAACATGAACGAGGGTTTTTAAGACATTGATCAAGTAGCTGACCTGTAAGCATTTATCACTGACAAAACAGTGAGAACTAAATTGACTTTATACTAAGTATTGAGGATTTGCTTCTGAATGTGTCGCTAATATAGTCTGAGTAAAGTAATATGGTATGATAATTGACAAGATTTGCATTTAAAAAAAAAAAAAAAAAAAAGGTAATAATAAGGCAATGAGTATGGTTAACAGTAATGTAAAACTTAATAAAAGGGTTATTAAGTAATAAACTAGGAACTGCTCTAGGTTTGAGGAAATTATGATTATTTTTATTTTTATTTTTAAAGATGGCTCAATATTGATCTTACTTATTTTTGGTTTGTTTATTTTTGTGTTTTTAACACCAAGTTTGGAGTGAAAGGGAATAATGGATATTCAGTCCCTCTAATTGCACCATTGATCGGGAAAATGATAGATTTTCATAAAATAAGGGTCTCTTTACTGGGATTTAGTTTATAAGCAATGTCTGTATTTGTTATCTGTGAGGTGACTGAGGGTCTGACATATGTCAGGAATGCAATAACAGTGGTTATTCATTTAGCCCGGCTTCCAGAGAATAATATATATATTATTTTAAATATTATACGTTTATTGTAATGAGTTTATTTTAAGATATGACCAAATTAACTAAAATTCATCATAGTTGTATAAAACATGCTAAAAGAAAACAAATAAGGCAAATATCCTTCTTAAGGGTTTAAAAAAAAAAAATGAATTGGTTATAGTGTATGCGGTTTTCTTTAATGATTTGTTAAATCTGGTTAATGAATATGCAAATTTAGGGCTGTTAGATAAATGTTTTGTTTTAGAGGGTAAGTGTGAAGTAGCTGCAGTAGGAAGAGAGGCATTTACAAAGATATGTTGATGAAAGTATATATGGATGGAGGACACTTTTCCAGGTAGAGGGACACACAGAATAATTCACTGGAAAAGACATTATGTGAAGAAAGACTAGTGCAAGTGGCGATATTGTGGGATTAAGTAAGTAGATGAATGTATATGGGAAGTAAGAATGATTATGGGAAGTATTTTGTACAAAATAATGTGTTTATTACTAGAAATGTCAGCCAGTACCAGAGATCTTAAGTATATGCACCTGCTTAAGTTGACCAACAGCCTGCATTCTTACCATGCATCACAACTACACCTGACCTCATTTATTAGACCAGATGTGGGGTATTAGACCCCACATTGATCTAAAACGGGGGACTGAAGGAGTGGAGGCCGATTTGCCATATCCTTCATACTGATATTAATTATTTTATTACATGATTTCTTGTTTGACTATTAATCAAGTTATAGCAAGAGTGAAATGTGTAACCTTATGTGTGCTGTATTTCTTTTCCTCAAGATTAATGTCCACATATTATGTGTGTGTATCCAACCGTAATGATAAGACACTCGCCAGTGCTAGAAAGCCTTGAATTTTAGATAAGTTCTCAGTGTATGTGTGTTAGTATCTGTCTGTACAGGGAGAAGCTCAGACAGTCCCAGGACAAACAATCAACTGCCAGTGTCCAGCATATCAGATATACGTCTTTGGAGAGTTTTATCTAGGTTTTGGAACCAATCAGAATTTTGTTGACTCATGTATTGACGCAATTAGTATCCTCTGTCAGGGTATAACTGTGGTTGATTTTGTATTGTACTGGGGGCGGCCTGCGAACTCCTTCGAGAGTGTTGAAGCTGACTTCTGCTGATGAAATTGCAAACTATTTTCTTCAAGTAAAATTATTATTATTAATTGAACTCATCTCTGAGTCCTGGTCTTCATTGCGACATATCTGGTCCCTGGGTTTTAACTGTAAATTCCCCTACAAGGCGAATCCAAACATAACACCGACTGTGATATTACAGTAGGGATCATTGATGTTTACACCCCCAACATTTGCATAACGTTTACCAGCCCATGTTCTAGGCCAGCCAGACCAGCCAGATATTGCTATTAAAACTGATAAATAAATAAAAAAAGAAACCAAAATGTTTTCAAATATTTAGCAATTAAGATAGATGAAGATATCGCTGACCCTAAACTGCAACGTCCTACTTTGTTAACTTTCTAAAGTGTCAAAAAAAGTGGAAAAGACAAGTGCAAAAATGCTTATAACAGCAACACAGAAGCTGTGTCCACATCTTCACCGACAACTCTCTCAAGCCTCGTTCACTGGGACGCTAAACATTCTTTCAAAATCTCTTAAAATCTGTATCTTTGTCTGATACAGCCATATCAGGTTGGATGCCTAATCTCTCCATCATTCATGCTGGACAGAAAATATTTTTGCCATTAAACAGCCAATCAGAGTTGAGCTCAACATTATTATTCATGACCCCTCCAAATATTTCTAGGAACAAATCCTAGGTTTGTAAATGGACATGTAAAACCATTTCTGGAAAATTTTTGCCATTACCTAAGCCACATACCTTTTATGTACATAGATATCATTTCAAATATTGTATCAATGCATTTTATGGCACCTTTTAACTGGGATTATGAACTCCTATTTTGGCCAGAAGTTAAAAATGTCTTCTTTAGTTTTTGTCTTCTCCATATGTGAACTGATGGACTGGAGTGGTGTGGATTATTGTGATGTTTTTACTCTCATTCTGTCGGCACCCATTCATGCAGGGCATCCATCGCTGAGACACTGATGCAGTGCTACATTTCTACAAACCTGATGAAGAAACAAACTCATCCTAATCTTGGATGGCCCGAGGGTGAGCACATTTTCAGCAAATCTTCATTGTCACTACTGCTTTATAAAACTCTTCTCATCCCATGCAGAGGACAGGAGTCTCAAAGCCTCGGCCGTGCCTTTCTTTGCTCACCTCCTAACCAGGCAGTGCAGTTGGGTTTAGCAGGTGGGCTGTGGATTTGGATGCTCTTGGTAGCCAGAGCATCGCGGTACTAGAGTTTCTCCACAAGCGGGCGGATCTCAAACAGGGGTCAGTGCAGGAACACAGGCAGCATGGAGTGACATAGCTCCGATTATCACACCGTTCTCTGACAAAACCTTACGAGTGTCAATGGGACACTGGTGAGGGACAAACACAGAACGAACAAGGTGAATGCTGGGGAAACTGTGTCACAGTGTCTGTTCTGTGTATCCCTGGGTGTCCACTAGAGGTCTCACTTACGCATATCCTCACCCCACTTCAGTACTGCATTTCTCACAAGCCTTTATTTGGACTAATCACTTCATTGCACACAGCTGTTCCCACTCACATTGTTTGCACCGGTCTATATATACCCTGTTTGTTTCTGTCATTGTCATGGAGTACTTGGTTAATGTCACCCGGTATTTTCATGTTCCCTGGTTTTTGTTGTGTTTATTGTTTTGGACTGCTTTTCTGATTTTGACCTTTGCCTGGCTGCTTTATGATTCTGGATTACCCTAATAAAACACTGCTTTTGGATCTTTGGACCTAATCATCTGAATCAACTAATTAACTCTAAACACCTGCAAAAGATTCCTGAGGCTTTTAAAAACTCCCAGCCTGGTTCATTACTCAAAACCGCAATCATGGGTAAGATTGCTGACCTGACTGCTGTCCAGAAGGCCATCATTGACACCCTCAAGCGAGAGGGTAAGACACAGATAGAAATTTCTGAACGAATAGGCTGTTCCCAGAGTGCTGTATCAAGGCACCTCAGTGGGAAGTCTGTTGGAAGGAAAAAGTGTGGCAAAAAACGCTGCACAATGAGAAGAGGTGACCGGACCCTGAGGAAGATTGTTGAGAAGGACCGATTCCAGACCTCGGGGGACCTTGAGGAAGCAGTGGACTGAGTCTGGAGTAGAAACATCCAGAGCCACTGTGCACAGGCGTGTGCAGGAAATGGGCTACAGAGAAGCAGCACTGGACTGTTGCTCAGTGGTCCAAAGTACTTTTTTCGGATGAAAGCAAAATTTTGCATGTCATTCTGAAATCAAAGTGCCAGAGTCTGGAGGAAGACTGGGGAGAAGGAAATGCCAAAATGCCTGAAGCCCAGTGTCGGGTACCCACAGTCAATGATGGTATTACTGTGCGCAATTGGCCTGCCAACTCTCCTGACCTGAACCCCATAGAGAATCTGTGGGATATTGTGAAGAGAAAGTTGAGAGACGCAAGACCCAACACTCTGGATGAGCTTAAGGCCGTTATCGAAGCATCCTGGGCCTCCATAACACCTCAGCAGTGCCACAGGCTGATTGCCTCCATGCCACGCCGCATTGAAGCAGTCATTGAGTGCATAACTGAACATAATTATTTGAAGGTTAGCTTTTTTTTTTTAAATTAAAAACACTTTTCTTTTATTGGTCGGATGAAATATGCTAATTTTTTGAGATAGGAATTTGGGGTTTTCATGAGCTGTATGCCAAAATCATCAGTATTAAAACAATAAAAGACCTGAAATATTTCAGTTGGTGTGCAATGAATCTAAAATGTATTAAAGTTTAATTTTTATCATTTACATTATGGAAAATAATGAACTTTTATCACAAAATGCTAATTTTTTGAGAAGGACCTGAGTATATATATATGATGTAAGATTAATAAGGGAATTAGGGTCAATATAACTCAAAGGGGTTTGAATTACAGTGAATAAGAACCAAATTAGTATTCAAATTATTCTGAATTAATATTTAACACTTTACCAACTGTTCGTCCACTGATAAATTGAAATTAGGGTATTTTATCAATTCTGGACAAAATATTATCCCGCGGCCTACGGTAATAATATCATACAATTATGATAACTGATTATGAGCAAGGTAACAGAATCTATTGTTTAAGGCAGTAAACTTGTAAACACACAGCACAAGACACTTTTATGTAAAATCAGACAAGGCTTCATTGTACTACTCTAATATACACAAACTAAACTAACGAAAACACACATTCATTAAAACAGTGACAGAGAAAAGTGATGTTATTAACGGAGGGTGAATGGAGTCCCAAGTGTCTAGTTTTAGA
Organism: Carassius gibelio; assembly: GCF_023724105.1. NCBI lineage: Eukaryota > Metazoa > Chordata > Actinopteri > Cypriniformes > Cyprinidae > Carassius > Carassius gibelio. Next base: position 4,115,056 of record NC_068379.1, on the reverse strand, counting down.
CATATTTCTTGACCGCAACCTGAGAGAATCAATCTACTAGCATTTTAATCTTAGTTAGTTTCTTAAAGGGTTAGTTAATCAAAAAAAAAATGTTATTAATAACTCACCTTCATGTCGTTCCAAACCCGTAAGACCTTCGTTTATCTTTGGAACACTGTTTAAGATATTTTAGATTTAGTCAGAGAGCTCTCAGTCCCTCCATTGAAACTGTGTGTACGGTCTACTGTCCATGTCCAGAAAGGTAAGAAAGAATTTTTTGAAGTTTTGAATTTTTTGAAGCATCAAAAATAAATGTTTGTAAAAAAATAGCAAAAACTATGACTTTATTCATCATTGTCTTCTCTTCCATGTCTGTTGTGAGAGAGTTAAAAACAAAGCAATTTGTGATATCCGGTTCGCGAACGAATCATCAGATCTTTTGAACCAGTTCACCAAATCCAACTGAATTGTTTTAAACGGTTTGCATCTCCAATACGCATTAATCCACAAATGACTTAAGCTGTTAACTTTTTTAATGTGGCTGACACTCCCTCTGAATTAAAACAAACCAATATCCCGGAGTAATTCATTTACTCAAACAGTACACTGACTGAACTGCTGTGAAGAGAGAACTGAAGATGAACAGCGAGCTGAGCCAGATATTGACTCGATAACTACCGAGTCGTAGTTTTTGCTATTTTTGTACCAAATTTTTTTTTTTGATGCTTCAAAATATTCTAACTGACCCTCTGATGTCACATGGACTTATGGACACATGGACAGTATACCGTACATTTAGATTTTTGGGTGATCTATCGCTTTAATAAGATTTGCACCAGTTTCAGCTAGAATTAGGAGATATTGTGTACTTGCGTTTGGATGCAGCTTGTGGTTTTGGATGTATTCCCTTCTGTAACGAAGTTGCTGGAGAGGGAATCTCTGCCGCTGATTGGCTGGCAGTTGGTCGATGACGCGTTCTGAGGGACAGCACTCGATGGTGAGTGGTTGAGTGGCTTTGCCAGGTGGCGCTTCGTTTGCAAGACTTCCTGGATTGCCGGTTGCTATTCCACCAGTCTGGAGCGACTCTAAGATGAGTTTTGAGTGAGCTCTTGGTGGTTTGAAGAGTACACGCTTGATGATGGAAAGGTCAGCACAAAACATAAGCAAGAGCAAAGTCACTGGAAAAGCAGGGCAAAAAGTCAACGCAAAATCAAGGAAAACTGCTTGTCATTGGGTTATAAGCGTGTCCATCTGACCCGTCCTTCCTAGTGTGACAGCCAATCAGATATTGTCTTGGGCGGGACCTACGGCCAGTTCTCCAGTTCTTGCATGTAATTAGCGTAATGTCCACGTGAACGCGTGTGTCCAAACTCCTGAGAGTTTAGTTGAAACGCTTTAATAAGCGAACTAGTTTAAATATGGTGCATTCTACACACATCTACTTTATACCAAATTCTAGAAATCATTTACCCATCAAGTAGGTACCAAAATACATATACTTTGCATATTTGAGGTGGAGATAAATAAGGATTTAGTCGTGATAAGTGTTTAACACACAAAATTAAAATGAGTAATATAAAGCATGCACAATAAAGAGAATACACATGTATGAGGCAACTTCTGGTGATTAGTTCCTATAACTGAGGTAGAAAACCCTACGAATAGGCTGTAATTAAAGTTAAAGACACAGAAACAATTCCACAAGTTATATAAAACATGCATGATACGTAAGATATATGTGGGGTAAATGCTGGTAATCAATTCAGCTTATTGGAAACAATTTTGAGACCGTTATTTGTATTCAACCACAAGTGGGTTAAATTTCAGTCTACTGGTTTTGGAGACAAAGTCTCTGGAATTTACAGCTGCAGAAAGGAGGTGTTCACTGGTTTAAGGTTTGTGGTGATCCTGGGCCATAGGAATGCCTTAGCATCCTTCCGTTTCCTGATAAGTCTGGGGATTTATGCATTGGGGTCACCACAGGGTTTATTGGCCATTTGGTCTTAAGTTGGGGGAACAAAGAGAAATCTTTTCCTGCTGTCCTGGCATCGCTGGTATGAGATTAGACCGGCACAAAAAGGAAAATGGGGGTGACATCTCCTTTAGCCATCTTGGCACCATGACTGTGTTTTATGACGTACTAATGGTTCGATGGGAAATTGACTGTTCAAGGATAATCCTACAGTGAATCTGTAATCTAAATTACTTAATGAACAAGTTCACACTCGGCCTTCTATTTTGTTTCTCATGAAACTTTGACTCAGTTTGTTCTTGTGAGCCTTGACATGATGGCAGAACAGCATTGTCTTTTTACGAGGACACGACTTAATGCCGAGAACAGAACAGACACCCCGTCCTAGCCAATTAGCGCATGATCCAAACAACATCTGGCTGGCAAGCCCTGATGTGTTTACACACACGAATAGGTCCCCTTGTGAAAAAGTGTGCTTAATTGTATTAAAAGTGTACCTTCAATCTTAAAAGTATACTTTTTTAAAAAAAAAAAAAGTGCATTTGCAGATATCATAGTTTAAATTAAAGGCCACTTAAGTGTACTTACAGATTACACTTTAATCACAACAGGTCTTAACCTAGGTGCACTTTATATAAAAATAAAAAAAAACTTATGTCTAAGTATTACTTAGATTACATAATTATGTTAGTGTTTTAAGAACAATTGTTTATCACTATACTAAAGCACATGTGAAATAATTTACTTTAATTTCAACTTCAGTGTGTTCTCTTGTATTTTCAGTGTGTTCTCTTGGACTACAATATATAGCCTACTATGTGCATTAATGCAGTCAATAAGAATAAACTTCAATACACGCTTGTGTAGTATACTCCAATAAAACTGAATTGTTGACATTATCCATTTCCAGCTCCTGCTGGTTTCAAGTAGTTTTTCAGCAAACCACTCTTGAGCAAGACACCAGACCACCAATTGCTCCCACGCAAAATGTGCATGTGCACTTGGATGGGTTAAACATCCAGTTAACAATTAACCCTTTAAAAGGGGGAACCTTGTGCTGCTCCAGGTTAGCAACTAGAGGATGGATAGGGGACTCTGAATGCGCAGGCTTACAAAAAGTTGTGGAACCTTGGTTTAATAGTGAGAAAAAAAAACCTGGCAAGAGGGGCATTTAATACCAGATTCTGCAAAACACCACCAATAGACAAGATACCTCAGGGTTCTGCAAAGTTTATTAAAAACTAGATTTACATGACCAGAGTAACTGCTCCACTAGAAACCACAGTCTGCTCCCCAGAGACAGCCTTGATAGGAGTATCTCTTCCTGAAAGGGGAGTGTTAGAAGTGAGAACACTCATAAAATGCTCAGTTCCTCTGGTCAAAAGTGAGAACTCACGTTTCCTGGTGCAGCGTTGCTCACAAGAGCCAGATGATGGATGGCACACCTCTGTACTGCAATGGATGAAGATCTGACAGGGAAGAAAGAGGCTCAAGTCATAGACTCCACAAGTAGTAAATACCAGTGTTCAAGTAATGGGGGGGGGCATACGGTTTCCTGCAGGGCAGCCAGTGAGGCTGGATCTACAAATGTGAACATCTGCACAACAAAGCGCTTGTAGTGGGTTGGGAACTGAAGACCAGACGATCCAGTCACTGGAACCAGTGTGGTCAGATAACGGTCGTCCTGGTAAGGGCATCTGAAGACAAAAGAAGGTTAGAAAGAGGGTCTCCCCAGCAGACGAACAGGATAAAGATTGGCTGTACACTCACCCATCGATCAGAAGGTCCCACTGGGGGAGACTGAGTGGACTAGGGGTTGAAGTAGTCCAACAGCGTCCCAGCATCAGGACAATGTTGGGGTCAGTCCTCTCCATAATGTGCACCTCAACATACACAGGCTCTCGCAGGACTTTTGTGATGGGATAATCAGCATCACTGTAGTAGGACGTGTAGGCCTCATCCCCTGAGGAACACTGGGGTTTAACCAGACTCAAGTTTGAAAGGCTTTAGGCAGACACAGGACAAGACCTTACCTTCAGCACAGCCTTTGGTGACACATTGGCCATTGGCCAGTCTGAGCTCCACCCTGAGAGGTCCAGGAGCAGCTACTGGTGGAGGTGGAGGAACGGAGTTGACCTCCACAACCAGAGCTTCCACAGAAGTTTCAGAGTATCTACACTGGAAGAGAAACCTGGACAACACACAGCAAGCTTGTAGCATTTGTCAGGGATTAAATGTTCACACCAAGTCATAGATCACCTACTCAAAATGACTGTCCCTTGTGATGGAACCATATGGTCCAATCCCCACTTCATAGGATGAAGTCATTCGGTTTTCATACACCACATATCCGCCGTCCTCCTGTGAACAGAAACAGTGGCAGCATCCAGTCCATCATAAGCAAATGCAGAATAAAACCAGTAGCAGCTGCTCACCATCACACTCGTGCCACATGCGGTCACTGGGAACTGGTATATGGCAAAGGAAGGTGTGGACCCCACAGGAGCACAAGGTGGGTCGTTTCCACCCAGTAAATGAACCGAATCCAGACTCAGTCGAGGCAGAGTAACGTCTCTAGACACCACTACCACAAACTGACCATCTCTAATACACTGGACAGTTACTAGAACAAGGTACAAGAGCAGGTTAATGGAGAGAATCAGTTTAACATGAACTGAATAAGACTGTGAACACTTACCCGCCCTCCCATAGAAACACTGCTGTGCGTTAAAGCAGCAGTTAATAGCTTCACACTCAGCTCTACTGATCCCAGGTAGACCACATTGGATCTGCTCCAAATCAGCTACAGCACATTTATCAAGGGGATCTGCCTGCACTACTGGCTTCTGAATCGGAAACTGTGGTTTGGGTAGTTGTTGAACTGGCTTCTGAAGTGGAAACTGTGGTTTAGGTTGTTGAACTGGCTTCTGAAGTGGAAACTGCTGGTAAGTTGGTTGTTGAACCGGCTTCTGAAGCGGAAACTGTGGTTTAGGTTGTTGTTGAACTGGCTTCTGAAGTGGAAACTGCTGGTAAGTTGGTTGTTGAACCGGCTTCTGAAGTGGAAACTGCTCGTAAGTTGGTTGTTGAACCGGCTTCTGAAGCGGAAAATGCTGAGGAACCTGCTGGTTACTTGGTTGTTGAACCGGCTTCTGAAGTGGAAACTGCTGGTGAGTTGGTTGTTGAACCGGCTTCTGAAGCGGAAACTGTGGTTTAGGTTGTTGTTGAACCGGCTTCTGAAGTGGAAACTGCTGGTAAGTTGGTTGTTGAACCGGCTTCTGAAGTGGAAACTGCTGGGTCATCAGAGATTGAACATCCTGAAGCGATTTACTCCAGTGTGGAACAGCATGACAGAAAGCACAAACCAGCAAAATCTGAACCGAACACCAACTTGCAGCCATTGTTTAACAGCTAAACACAATGTGGAGATACTGCCCTTTGGTCTTTTTGTATTCTGCAGATTTCAGCCAATTAACGATAGTCCCTCCCTATTCATTAACACTCATGGTTCTCATGAGTTGCAGAAAGGGGAGCTTATGCAGCTGGGTGATTCTCATTGGATCTCAAGATAGAATTCTAATTTTTCCTATTTTGAACATAAATGCACAAACTGAATTTGAAAAATCTTACTATCTTATCTGATTGTAATTGATTCTCAAATTCTGTTAACATGGTGTTCCTTGAGTCCAATGTCATATTGACAACAAATAAGAATGGTTCAAGTCCAATGTTTACTGGAACTTGCCAAAAGTAGATGTTTTTCTTTGGTGCCGTTGTCCTTACCACTCCCCGCAGACAAGTGTGCTCTTAAAAATATGAGGAAAATACTACATTAAGCAGTTAATGATTTTAAGTATATGGAAGCTTATTTCCACCACAGAAGAAAAAAATAAATAAATAGAGAAGAAGAAAAAAGGTCATTTTGACTATTTATATCATGACTGATCTATCTCACTGTTCGCTAATATCTCAAGGTTGCTGACTTTTTTTCTCCAATTTGACCTTTTTGATTCCTTTGGGGGAAATAATTCCATAGAATCCATAGAAGTTTGTCAGCAAGTTTATTGAAACCACAAAAAAACCACATAGTTAAAGAGAAACCCTAACAACCTTTTATTCTTTATGATCAGACTTCAAGCTTTCTCTAGTAAAACATGACTGCAAAAAGAAAAAGAAAAGAAAAAGAAAAGAGCAATTTGAGTTAACATGACTAAATCAATTGACACTTAATGGACAATTACAATAGAAGACCCCAGCAGCAAACACCAATTTTGGAATGTTTATTTTTTTCTGTGATGCAAGCTATGTCAATTAGCATTGCAATTGTGTGTTAATTGTCATTCAAAGTTTTCCGCTCTTTAATAGTGTTCTCAAAACGTTGGCACAAAAACATTATTCATAGAATCTTTTTAAATATTACTACTTGTTTCACAATGTTCAGAGAACATTCAAAAGTAACGTTTCCATAATGTTTGGGAAATTATCAAAATGTTTCCTTAACATTCTCATAACCAGGAAAAAACATAAAAAAAAAAAAAAAAAAAAAAGCTGGACATCCAGTGAGGATTCAAAAATAAAATTTGAATAACTTAATGGAAAGGCTTGTATAATGATATTTGAACATATTTCTGTTAAAGGTGCCACAGAATGGAAAACTGTATTTACCTTGGCATAGTTGAATAAGAGTTATGTACATGGAAATGAAATATAGTGAGCCTCAAACACCATTGAAAATCTCGTGCTGCAATATTTCACTGAACAAGAGGCGAATCCAAACATAACACCGACTGTGATATTACAGTAGGGATCATTAATGTTTACACCCCCAACATTTGCATAACGTTTACCAGCCCATGTTCTAGGCCAGCCAGACCAGCCAGATATTGCTATTAAAACTGATAAATAAATAAAAAAAGAAACCAAAAATGTTTTCAAATATTTAGCAATTAAGATAGATGAAGATATCGCTGACCCTAAACTGCAACGTCCTACTTTGTTAACTTTCTAAAGTGTCAAAAAAAGTGGAAAAGACAAGTGCAAAAATGCTTATAACAGCAACACAGAAAATGCATCCACATCTTCACCGACAACTCTCTCAAGCCTCGTTCACTCGGACGCTAAACATTCTTTCAAAATCTCTTAAAATCTGTATCTTTGTCTGATACAGCCATATCAGGTTGGATGCCTAATCTCTCCATCATTCATGCTGGACAGAAAATATTTTTGCCATTAAACAGCCAATCAGAGTTGAGCTCAACATTATTATTCACGACCCTTCCAAATAATTCTAGGAACAAATCCTAGGTTTGTAAATGGAAATGTAAAACCATTTCTGGAGAATTTTTGCCCTTTAATTATTTTTGCTTTTAATTCTTCAACTTTTCATTCAAATTTTCACTTTACAGATAGTTATACAGGCTTTTTTTTGCTCCACCTAATTTTTATTATAAATATATTTTTATTTTTTTATTTTAATTCAGATATTGAAAAAATGTCATCATAGAGGTCAGTATCAATATCTATATATATCTTTGTGTTTTTTTATTTATTTTATTAGTTATTTTAAATAAGCTTAATACACTGGTTCTCAATGCTGGTCATTGGAGCACCCAGCACTTCACATCCCTCTGATTTTTATCACCAGCTCATTAGTAGAGGTTTCAAGACTGTCTGATAAGAGAGATGTCCATAATGTACAGTGCTGGGGTCTTCCGGGACAGAGATTGAGACCTAAAAGTTCTTTAGAAGAAAACACTGTCAATTCATTAATCTAAAAATCCCTAAATGCGATGAAGTAAAGTGTGCCTCAGTCTGGTTTCTCCATACTCTAATCCATTCTGGCTGGGAGAGTTAGACCATCCGATCCCATAAACCAAGTTCTCTACAAACAGTTTAAACAGGTGGGCTTACAAACAGAGACACAAACCCATTTCTGTCCCAGTGTAACCCGTTGGTGAAAGGAATATAACGCATTCTCACACAAGCATCGACTTCTTCAATTAACAGGTATTGTACAAAATGGACAAAAGTCTTTCCACACAAGATGCAGCAATATTCAGGAACAAGTCTTATTCATAGAGCTTAATACAATGAATACAACACAGATTCCTGATATAGGACACGTGATATTCCTCAGCTTCAGATTACTGCTCCCCCTTCTTTTGTTACGGTTTACGCTGCCGGAAGGAACACGGAGCCGAGGATAAATGAAATAAGGCTTTATTATCCAACAAAGGCGTTATCCAAACATGGATCACAGAGGAAGACACGCGTAAGTAGCAAGTAGACCTGACAAAATAGAACTGAAAGGACAAGGCTTATGTACAAGGGATAATTGGGGAAACACAGGTGGATGGCATGACTAAATTAACAGGGACATTAATTTAGGAGGAGCCAGGGAAGAGACAGGAGCATCCAGATGGTCCACCAGAGACCAGCCAGGATGGAGATCCATGGTGGAGTCGATGGCGGGAGGAGCCATGGTGAAGGAGGGATTGACGACACCAGGGGGCCGACAGGCGGAGACTGCACCGGTGAGTGAGGAGCCCAAGATGAAGCAGCACAGCTGCAGAGCCAGGGTGACGTCGAGGATCCGGGGGGCCTAGGTGGAGCAGAAGGCTCAGGCGACCAAGGCGGAGGCAGGGTCCTGGAAGACCGCTGTGGAGCCGGAGTGAGCAAGGATGGGGGTGGAACCAGAGGGAAGGAGGAGCCTGACAGAGCCGGAGGGATGGAGTGATGAGGTGAAACCAGAGGAGTGGAGTCCCGAGGCGGCGGATGGTCGACGACTGACCAAGGTGGAGCAGGTGGGATGTCAGGCCACGGTGGAGACGAGGAGAAGTCCAGGGCTTGGAGGCTGGAGGCGGAGACAGGGCCTTAACGTGCCAAGGCGGAGCTGGAGACTGGCAGTCCAGTGGCGAACCATCACGCCCAGATGGCGCGGACTGAGGGTGAGCTGCGGGACTGACTGGCACCAGCAGGGATGACGAGGAACTGGCTGGTCTAGGAGGAGGAGAGAGAGGAAGGATGGGAGGAAAGACAGGAGGATCAGGGCTGGACAGAACCAGCGGAAGTGGAGCAGAGGGACCAGCAGGTCCAGGAGGAGGTGGGAGAGTGAGGCCGGGAGGGAACACAGGAGACACAGAAGATTCAGAGCTGGGCGGAACCAGCGGAGACACAGAAAATTCGGGGCTGGGCGGAACCAGCGGAGAAACAGAAAATTCATAGCTGGATGGAACCAGCGGAAATGGAGCAGAGGAAATGACTGGAGGAGGTAGGAGTGGGATACTGAGAGGGTATACAGGGGAATCAGGGCTGGACGGAACCAGCGGAGAAACAGGAATATTAGGCATTACCTCCATAGACCAGTCCATCAGATCCATAAGTTGCTCCATATGATCTTCAGAGACTGCATACAGCTCACCCTCAGTCATGGATGTGTGGGCAGGGCTTTCCTCCACACCCTCGATCTCCACTAAGACTCCCACGATGCACGGTGTTGCCGGCTTGTCACTGGATGGCTCGGGCTCTGCGGCGGGCTCTGGCTCCGTGTGGCCAGATGGTGGCTGGCTGGTCTCTGGGTCCGGAGTGGAACTGGGGCAGATGGTGAGAGGTGACCCATTTCTCGCCAGAGTCCGCTCCACGAATGCGGCGAATTCCTCCCGAGGACCATCTTCGGGCAACAACGCTCTGCACTTGGAGTTCAGGCTGGTGTTATAGAAGGTGCAGAGCGCGTGGTCCGGGTAGCTGGTGGCATTCGCTAGCAGAAGAAACCATCTGGTATGGTCCTCAAGAGAACATCCTTCCTGCTCCAGCATGAGGAGGAGGAATTCAGGGCTATAGAGGGGATCCATTGACACACTACGGAAAGAAAAAGACTGAAAAAATGGAAAACAAAACGGAGGGAAACCACGTAGTTTTAAACTTTTTTAGGTCGGGTCTTCTGTTACGGTTTACGCTGCCGGAAAGAACACGGAGCCGAGGATAAACGAAATAAGGCTTTATTATCCAACATAGGCATTATCCAAACATGGATCACAGAGGAAGACACACGTAAGTAGCAAGTAGATCCGACAAAACAGAACTGAAAGGACAAGGCTTATGTACAAGGCATAATTGGGGAAACACAGATGGATGGCATGACTAAATTAACAGGGACATGGAACACATGGGAAATAGAATAGACACACCTGGGAACTAATTAAACCAAATACGGAAGACAGAAACTGGGTCAAAGGGGCAAAAACACACTAAATGAGTCCAGGTATGTAACATCTTTCCTCTTCGTGGCAAAGAAATCTATTACATCGTGTACCTCGTCAAGGACATTACAACCTTTTTCGGCCAAGTGCTATAATAACACTACTGTGCTACTACTGCATCGTTTTTGTTGTGCAATTTTCCCATTTTTATTAATAGTTAAGAGATTTTAACACAGTTCTGCAGCTCTTCAAAAGGTCATTAAAAAGTTCAAAAATCATAAAGTTTTAAATTCACAGTTGTGGCATTAAATGTTGCATGCACTGCAAGTTAATATCTTCCAGTGATTTTGATTTCCAGTAGAATTATTTAAACATCCTTAAATCAACATACATTTACTTTAGATGCAAAACATGAAGAAATCAAGTCTTGAAACTGAACAAAACTAAGTGAGGTTGATTAAAATAGTAAAAAATCTATCAATGGGGTATGAAAATAACATTTCTGTTTGAATGAAGCCGTTTTTAAAATTTTATTTTACCTTTTTTTTTTTTTTGGAGCCCATTGGCAGATGTTTGTTCTTTATTTTTATTGAACATAAACACGCTTCAATTTGATCAATTTCACAGGACAACAGACAATTTCTCTGGGAAACGAGACAAAAATACTGCAAAAAAAAGTCACTTTCTTGTGATCAGAAGTTACAGCAAAAGTTTCCATATTTAAGTGTTTAGGAGCAGAATTGGTTAAACTAAAGTGTTGTTGTTGTTGTAAAATTAATTAAAAAGTTGCTGATAGCTTATTGTGTGCTCGCTATGTGTGGACCTATTTTGTTCCCTTTAAATGATTCATTCAGATCAAGTCCAGTGAACGCAGGCAATGCTGTCTTTGCAGTGGATGGTGTCCACAGTCTGAATTGCAGTTCCTGTCTTACAGACATGAGCGATGGAATCCCCAAGATGAGGCAGATGGTGTTTGGGGTGGTGACAGCCATTGATTGATTGACCTGCTGAACTACGTGGCCTCTCGTGAGAGAAGGGAATGCTCGCTGTCTGAGTACTCGCTCTCAGAAGAGAAGTGAACAACCAAGAGTGTGAGGACACAATGCTGGAGTGTCCTTTTCTTCTCTCGAACAGTTTTTCAGTTTATTTCCCTGCAAGTAGTATGTTCATTTCTAAAGAAGAATATGAGTCAACAAGGGGGGGGGGGGGGTCCTATGGGAAATAGGTTTACTGAAGTAAAACAGTTTTAATACAAGCCCTAGTTCTTACATCTTTAATGGTTTAACTAAAAATATGGCTACATTTACGAGGCATAGAATATTAATAAACACAAAATAATAAGAATAGGCCTACAGCAAGGTGCAGCACTACAATAACTAAAAAAGAAAAAAAAAGTTACTTTTACATCTAATTTGATAGTTTTTTTTTTTTTTTTAGTTTTTTTTTTTTTGCGTCTTCTACACAAAGTAATTGAATTGAGTTTATGTGGAAAGTTTTGGAATTATTAGTTTAGGATGCATGTTGTCAACAGTTATTGGTCAAACTATTTATTATTTTTCTAGTAAAACTAAGGCAGTAATTGAACATTTTGTCATATGAACATATTTTAAAGAGATCAACATATTTCATAGGCAGGTCTTTTAACAACGCATACACTTAAATGACGTAAATATACTACGAAAGCCTCTGTTAACTATTTAAACCTAAAAAAAACAACAACTATTTAAACCTGATCAACAGCGCCGCCTGCTGATGCTACGAAGATAACCCATAATATCTAGACGTAATAATGTGGTCTCAGACTGTTGGACTGTATACGAGCTCAGTTTATTTTTTAGTAATATACTTTGGTGTGGTATTAAAAAGTCTGAAAGTATAAATATGCTTTTATGCAGCATTGCATCTTTATAAAGGCCAAGAGCCTTGCCATTACACCCTAATCAGCTATCAGCATGAACACAGTTTTAGAGAAAAGTACAGAGGTTTATTAATTGTAGTAGTAGCAGCGTTTTACACCTTTTTTGCCCGTATTTAGTTCATAAATGAAAACGTAATCCTAGTTTCTCATTTTGGATTCCTGACCTCTGTTTATTAATAACCAAATTCCTCGTTGACCTGTCAAATTGACCTGCAGAGCTTCTCACATGCTTAAATTTTAGCCAGCAGAACAAGAAAGTGTGTGCAAGTTTAACACAAGACTTGTCAAAGTAATATGCTCTGCGTGAACATCAGTGTCAGACTCATGCAGGCCTGTGCAAGTTCATGCAGAGCACCCCAGGGGCGCCCTCAAGAAAGCCCCGTCACGTGATGTGAATTTAGCCCGTGGGGGAAAAAATTGCCTTGGCGCCAACTGAAATACACGGGAAAATCATGCCGAAGAGTTGTTGTGTAGTTTTCTGTACCTCCAATAAACTAACAAATTATGAATTGAAGTTCTACATCCTTCCTAAAAACCGGAAAGGATGACAAAATGGCAACAAGCAATAAGTTGTGAGGATGATCAAGGGAAGTTGTGGAAATCCCACGACTTAGCATGTGTATGGGTGCAGTCGGCATATCATTACAGTAGGCTACGTTAACAGTGTGTTCATTAATAACGCTATCATACTGTGTAAGGTTGTTTCAGAAAGTGTCATGCATATATAATTAGCCTTATTATTCTACCTGAAACAAAACTATGCCTAGTGCCTAGACTATAGCTTAGTGTCGAACCCAAACTCACATGAAAACGTGTCTGCTAAGAGGTGTAGTCTACGTGATACCACTAGAAAAGACCAAGGATTTCCGTATACCCGCTTAAAAAAGCGTGAGGATATGTAACAACTTAGTTTTGTGTCAGAACTTTTACACTTTCATTCATAAATTCACCTCGTCTGTGTTTGCAAAATGAAACGGATAGAATCAAGGAATCCAGTCTAAAATGGAACTGGAGAACATTACGGAATTTGGCTATTTGGCTATTATTAGGCTATTTTTTAATGAATACAGCACCAAGCACAATCAGAAATAAGATATGAGCATAATAACACACTCAGCTAAATATTGTTATCGATAAAATCCCAGAAATCACAGAGATATAATTTTCTTCAGTATTGCAAACCCTTACATTTTTTCTTTATTTTTATGTGCCACCCCAAGATTTACTGTGGCCTCATCTGCCCACCCCTATTAACATTTTCTGGGGGCACCTCTCTGAGTGTGTAGAGGTGGTTTTGGAAACTTTTAATCTTCTTGTTAAATCTCCGTTCCATCTCCACTGACCATCAATAACCTCATTTGTTTTTCCTCTGTAGCTTCCTGGCACTGGGCCTCTGCTTGTTACGGGAAATCTGCCTTTCTTGTTATACAAGTCCCTTTCTCACTCAATCCATAGTATGAACACTCATCATGGCTAATTTTGACTTAAACTTCAATTTTCTGATGAACAAATGGCTCTCTCTCTCTCTCTCTGTCTCTCTCTCTCTCTCTCTCTCTCTCTATCTATCTCTCTCTCTCTCTCTCTCTCTCTATATATATATATATATATATATATATATATTCCCTTTTGTGTTTGCACATTCTGATTCGTGTTGCTCTGTTGAATTAACTGATGGCTGTGAAATGTGGACAAGCTGGAATAATTGGTTCAGATCTGTGTTTCAGTGGTTATTCAGTGGATCCAGGATGAAGTCCGAAACCTTGAGGAAGATGCGAGAAGAGCAAAATCCATCAAACTCGCAACCCAAGGGGCCTGGACGAGGTGGAACCTCCCTAAGAGAGCAATCACATGGAGTGAACTGTGGCAGCTGGAGCCCTTCCGTATATCCTTTTTACTCCAAGCAGTGAACAACACCTTGCCAACCCCAGTCAACTTTCACAGGTGGGGGATGAGAGAGGAATGTGCAGGTTGTGTGGTGGGAAAAAAACAATGGCCCACATTCTGTCAGGTTGTAAGACCGCATTGATACAGGGGAGATATAGGTGGCGCCACGACAAGGTGTCGGCAGTGCTTGCAGACATCCTGGAGCAAGAAAGAAGGAAGAAACAGCTAGCCAAAGCAAGACCACTGTTGAGAAGCATCCCCTTTGTAAAAGAGGGCCAAAGACCTGTCATCCACAGCCAAGCCAGGCAGAATCTGGCTGGAGGGTGTTGTGGTTAAGGGTCGAAACACCCAGTGAAGGTTGGGAACCCCCTGATGACCTCTCTCCCTGGCCAGGGCTTCATCCATTAGAAATGGGTGTATATGGCAGCATCGTAGATGTATTTTACAACAGTTGCTGCAGGAGATTTGGATTAGATTCTTTCAGTAATGTTTTCATGGTCCCAAAACAGCATTGCACAATATCCCAATTTCTACAACAGAAAAATAAAATCAATACAGGTTGCAGGCTTTCATGCTAAAAGAAAAAAAAAGGTTAATTACAGTGGAAAACAATGGTTCAAGACACACATACACACACACATACAGGTATATAGTCTTAAACTAGTTATTCATTGTAATTTAATATTTTACATATATCCTTTTATTAAGCAAGCATGTTTTAAATTGATTAAAAACAATTCTATACAGACAGTTTTTTTAGCATATTAGAATTATTTCTGAAGAATTATGTGACACTGAAGACTGCTGGAGTAATGACAGCTGAAAATCCAGCTTTGACATCACATACATTTTTTTAAAATTAATTTCAATTAAATAATAATTTAATATTTCACAATATTGCTGTTTTCACTGTATTTTGATCAAATAAATGCGACCTTGATGAGCATAAGAGTCTTCTTTAAAAAAAACTTTGCATTGACCTCAGACGATTTTTCTTTTATTTTTAGTTTTCTTTTTTTTACTAGCCATAGGCTAGCATTTCATTGCAATTTTATAATCGTCTCATGATTTCACTGCTACAGTGTTGGTATGAGCCTTACAGTACTTAATCTCAGCCCACAATCACACCGCAGCACAGTTTAATAAGACAGAAAGGCCACTACAGCTGTGGCAGGAGACATGCCTGGAAAGCTGATTGTGAAGCCCTGCTCCAACAAAAACATTACAAGCACTCCTGTCGGTTTAACAGCATCCTTTCCACACATTGTGAGCACTCGGAGATCTGCTCAGCTCATCAGCTCATGCACAGAACTGTATCTTCTGTGAGTGACTCATGACGGCTTCTGCGTCATTCACCACCAAAAGGAAATTCACTAGAAAATCATTCATACACACAGAGCCAAGGTAACACTTTCCTTTCTTGAATGATGATGTTTTTCGGCCTTCTCTGAAGTGAAATGTTCCAGTTAGGCTGCTCTTTCTGTTGATTACATGATTACTCCAGTATGCTGCCACTTTATTTGTGAATCATTGGATCGTGTACAACCAGGAATCGACTTGTTGAAGAATGTAATAAATTGCATTTCATTATGCTACTGTAGGTCTCTATATGTTAATGGGGTCTCTGTATGTGAGAGAGAGAAATTCTCAGACATTAGTAGAGATGATGATGGTACTAAACGAGATGCTTCAGATTTAATCAGATTTATAAGTCTTTATGCCTCGCTGAATATCTGCTGAAGATTTTCTTTCTAGTCAAAAGTTAAGAGTTGTCTTTTTTATTTAGAGTTCAGCTCTGCAGGACTCTGGTCCTTTCATATGGACAAATCCACAATTTTGTGAAAATTGTGTTTTGTTTAATTTTGTTTAATTTAGCTTTGTTTAATGTTACAAAAAAAAAAAAAAAACAGTGTAGCCTAGAATAAAAAGGATCCAAAAGTGTGTTAAAAGGAGCCAGTACTCAAAAGTTTACTGTGAATGGCAGCATGCAATCTGTCGTCCACTGCTGTGGCTACAGTGTTCATCCACACAATCCCCTGAAATCCTAACAGTGCTGTGGTTTTGTCCGTAAGTATGATTTGTATATGCTGAAATGTTGTAAAGACACAGATTTTCACTGCCAAGAACATGCAGTGGTTTTCAGCCTCAGGCCGTGGTCAGTCAAACTCATCATTTTGTTTTCAAGCTCCTCAGACAAGAGCGTAAAAATAAAAATAGTGCCATATGTAAGAACAACAGCAACAATTTTATTGATGATGAATATGATGATTATAATTATATTAGTAGAAGTAGTAGTAGTAGTAGACGTAGACATAACATTCATAATGCAAATAATGTGTTTTATTCTTGTAGAACTGTCAAAAAATTATTAGAAACTTATTCTGCACATTTATTATTGGACCTTGTATATAAAAATAAGCAGAGATGCTCACAAGTCTCTGAGCTAGAGTCCAAGTCAAGTCTTAAGTCTCTTTATTATATTAAGTCTCTGGTTATAATAAATGTTGCATCACGTAAAGCGACCCATCCAAGCTGCTTAGAACACTGCATAGCTATATATAAGGAATTCAAAGCATGTAATATGTTATTATGACAACTCTATCTATTAGCATACAATATCAACTTTGATTTTGGTATATAATCAGTGTAAACAGGCTATTGCAACATGACAAAAACACCAAGAATGCTTTACTTTTAAGTTAATATCTGTATTTTGCATTTATGGATTCAGTAATGGCCTTCTGTCTGTCCTGGCTGTATAGCTGCACACCTCTTGTCTGGCTTAAGAATGAACAAAGCTACGCTGACTTATGTTATTCATACAATACCTACTCACAAATAAACATCAAAAACAAAGCCGGCTGCAATGAATTTCTGTGCAAAACAGCTTTTACTACAAACACTTCCACACAAGAACATTGTTATCACACAAGAACATTTTGATAGAGAACCAAAAATATTTAAAGTAGATAAAATTAGAATAAATAAAATGGAAATTACTACTATTACTACTGTAAACTTTGCAAATAGGACATCAGCCCCTTCAAGTCAATGAACAATAACAAAGTGGGCTGCAATGAATATCTGTGCAAAACGTCATTATGAGTCCGAGTCTCAAACTCGAGTCCCCATCTCTGAAAATAAGCTGTAGTCATAGCCATGACCTTGGCATCACTGTGCTCTACTAGTTGAGCAGCATTAACTCATTTGAGCACACAAACATTATGGATCCCCATTAAACAAACTTATAAAGGGGTGAATATATCGGTAATGGTACATTTCTCTGCTGTTGTTAGTGTATTTGGATGCACTTCGTTTTCCTCGGGGTGTCAGAAGCCGTTTGACTCTATATTCTCTGAACTGAAAGACTAGAGAAGCATTTGTGGCTCATTCGAGTGAGTAATTTACCCTGTGACTGTGAGAAGACAGAACATTCTGGGTAAGCGGTTAATAACCTTGCACTTTCAACGTTTGAGCTCATTTGTGAATCAGCCCTGAAGGTCTTAGCTGGCTTTGTTGACCCTCACACCTGATGTCATTGTATAAAAGGACAGATCTTAATCATAATGAGGCGTATAATCTGTGCCGCGTTACTTGATGCAACTATTACTAAATGTCTGTATTTGTTAACGTCACTGTGTTCTTCAGTAGTACCTCAGATGTGTGTATGAGGGCTGGTCTGGACCGGAGGAGGGCGCCCTAGAACTGGCACGAGCCCGAAGCACTTAACTCTTGCGGCACAGGCTCAAAAAATGTTCAATATATACGTCAATATCACCATTGATATTTTCAGACGCATTTTTGTAATAATGCGTAACTACGCTGAAATCTCTATCACATACCATTTGTACATTTCATGATGGCGCATTGCCCAAAATCATTATGAGATATCTGGCTGAGAAAAGGTTCCAGTTTGCCAAAGCAGTTGATAAACTGGCTTCTAATGAATCCTTCACTGGGGTGATTATTTGTAATTACGCAGACGACCATAGCGGAAAACAATGCTCCTTACATTGGGGACTATATTTCACCATTAGGCTACTGAAATGTGTATGAATCAACACAAAAGCGCTTTTCCGAAGTTGCTGACGCAAATGGATTATTAGGAGTTTTTCTTCTCTGCAGGGAGAGACTAACTGCATTAGACTGGCGTTATTCGGGGAAAACAGCCTCGATGTCTTTACACCCCGGGGATTTATTTTTATTTTTATTTTTCTGCCTCCAAAGATAAGAGCGTCTGCCAGACGAAATTATAGTTAGAAGCAAAGGGATTTTAGTGTTATGAAGCACTAGGATACATGGACATTATGGACGTTATTTATTTATTTATTTTACATATTTGATGTAAATAATTAATTAATTAATTAATGTAGGCTATAGTAAATATTATTAATAAATATGTATACACATTTCTGATGGTGATTGATGTTCTTTTGACATTTTTATTAAAGAGTGTTGCAAAAAAGTAATGTATGCGCAAAAATATTAAGCAGCGCATCTGTTTTCAACATTTATAATGTTAATGAATGTTTCTTGAGCAGCAAAACAGCATATTCGAATGATTTCTGAAGGATCAAGTGACACCAAACTTTTGAACAGTAGTGTTTGCCAGTGTATAGTCCATCACCACTCGAATACCAGTTGTTTACTTACAGTATATTGAATTAAAATAAGTTTAATGTAAAATTTTAATTGCACTTTTTTGCTTGTCATCAGCACAATAACTCGAGTGAAAATATGGATTAATAATGATAACAATAATAATAGAACACAATAATAATAATAACTAGAATTAAAAGTTAGTGAACTAACTTTGATGTTGGCTTGGCCATCTTGGCCATCTTGGCCATGGGGCAAAAGAGCCACAGTACCTGTGTGCCCAACATTCTTGAGTTGCCCCGCTGCAAAAAATAAAAAATTATAATACCATAAAAAATACACCTGCAACAGTCTTTTTCCATGGTCCCTTGCTGTTTTCTTTTTTAATAAAAAGCCTAGGCTATGATAACAGCTACGACAGGGTTGTCGAACCCATGAACAATAATCTCCTAAATACCATTCAATTTAATATTATTTTAATAGTACTGACAACATATTTTAAGTTATCACACTACTGAAAAATTAAAGAAGGGACACTATATATAGTATACTTCGGTGAGTCAAGAGCTAAACAAAAAGTCCTGTTTCATTACAAAATACTGTAACTTTTATAAACGTTAAACTATCACCACAAAATTTTAATTAATATTTATTAAAAAATAAATATTTCATAAAACTGAAACTTAAATATATTATTTCTATAGGCTATACAAAACAGAAACGAAAGACTAAATATTAAGGCTGAATAAGCTGATCTATAGCATGTTAAATGATGGTTGCCTGTCTATGAATGGTACACCCCTCTAAGCACACAGAAGTGGTTTGACCCAAGTCCTCAGCAGCCAATGACACTGACCTGTTCAAACTGATTTTTAAGGCGTACTTCACGTGTATTTCACGTGTATTTAAAACGTGAAATACACGTTAAATACACGCTGATTTTTCACGAGTAAACAACACGTATTTAACGCTTTAAATACGTGTTGTCTACGCGTGAAATACACGTATTTGACCCTCACGTGTAAAAGTAGACATGTTGTTGCCAAGCCAACATAATAATAATAATAGAATATATCCTATTATTATTATTATTATTATTATTATTATTATTGGTGTGTTCTATTAGAATAGCATACTCCAAACGGTGTCTGAAATGTTGTTTTATGAGCACTTCTTTGTGTTTATTTTCCTCTTAATGATGAAACGCATTTTGTATTCCTTATTTGTAAGCTTCTTTGGATAAAATTGTCTGCAAAATAATAAATGTAAATGTAAAAATAATAATTCACAATGTATATGATGTTTTTATTGTTGCAGGATAATGTCCATGAAGTTAAAAGTCAGTTCAAAAGTCTTTTGTCTCTCACATTTTCGGGGTAGTTTTCATCGCAGTGGAGCTATTTTTTGTGTATTTCCATTTCACTTTTAGTCATCAGATCTCAAACCATCTCGCTGAGTCTCTGTTTCAGTCAATGTTTTTATAGCTTCATAGAAAAAGAGAAAGATCTACAAATATGAAAATAAACGGTTTTCTGTCTGCGTCATCTGTGGGTTTCTCGATTACATAAACAAATGCAGTTTATTGTCAATAAGCAGCCTGTGTAACAGGATACTGTTCATCAAGTTGTATTTATCTAAGTTGTGTTTTCTCATGGAGAGACAGCAGTTCATTCCTCGGAGATCTGACACTGTCACGGGCAGCTGTTGGAATTTTAATAGCTCAGTGTGGGAAGGCATATGGATGACATCACAGGTCCCCACAGTGCTTTGCTGCAGGCGTCACAAACAGATGTGACAGCCAGTGCAAACGAGGCAGAATACAAATCCAGGGCTCAGCAACAGACAGAGAGCACTATCATGTTTGTGTGACCCAAAATCATTGGAGGCAATGAGGTTGTTTCCCTTCCACTGGCTGCACAGTTTTTCTTTTATGTAAACATTCTGGACTATACATTTGACACACTGCCAAACTTAGATGAGCGTGACATATCTTTGGCCAGTTCCTTTTTTCCACTAAGGAAGCCATTTGACACATTCAGTGAAGTACCGTTACGAATCCTGTTTCTCAACTTTACAAGACACTTCACAGTCAGAATAGATTTTTTTGTAACACTTTCATTGATATGCTGGATTAATTAGTGTTCGTGTGCGTGTGTGTGTGTGTGTGTGTGTGTGTGTGTGTGTGTGTATATATAATTTGTGGCATGAAATGAAGATGAACACATTTTCGTTTTATCCAGCTGTATTTACTCAACTTATAACATCCATCTGAAAGATATAACACCAACATGACAGAAAAACAAAACAAAACCGAACAGAAGTACTGAGTTGGAAAAATAATCACCTTCTTGTGTCAGTTTTTTGTTGAACCACCTTTAGCTTTAATTGCAGTCTGTTGTGATTTGTCTCTGTCTCTATTAACTTTCAACATCTAGACTTTTCAATATTTGCCCACTCTTCTTTGCAGATCTGCTCAACATCAGTTAATTTTGATGGAGAGCATTTATGGACTGCAGCCTTCAAGTCATTTCACAGATTTTCAGTGGAGTTTAATTATGCCATTATGCCGGACTGATTATGCCATGCAAGGATGTTCAACAATGTTGCAACAATTCCCATGTATTATTAAATATACTGTAATATTATAACACAGTATAATATTCTGTATATATATTAAACAATTGTATATATTGATTTGTTAATATATAAGAGAATATAGTTATAATGTTAGTTATAATTATAAAGGAAATATTTTCAATATTAAGGTTGTCAGTGATGCAGTGGCCAGAGACTAAACTTCTTTATAGCTAATGCAGGGAAGAACAGTTTGCTAAATGTATCACTGTGGACTGTAGACCTTCAATAGTCTTTAGTTCAATGGTATGGAAATACAATATTTTGGCTTCTAAAGCCACTTTTTGTAAAGTAAATTTATTGAATTAGTCACACAATAGTGTAATAATGTTCTTTATTTGTGTGCTTTTCCTAACAAATATTGAATTTAAATAATGATTTTGTAATTCTTTTTGATGAATTAAAAACAATAATGTAATTAACTGAGTTAAAATGTGAATTTATCTGAGATTGCGCTAAAGCGGAAGAGAAATCAGTAAAGCTGGGGAGTGTTTTGTCATCACAACATGACACAATGCAGTACTGGTCACGTAGCACTCTCCTGTGTAACCCTCAACTCTGACACGTGACAGGAAACCTGATCTGCACGTCCTACGTGGGAATGGGAAGCGGACTGCCGCCTCTCACACATCCTTACTCCACAGCTCACCATGGGACAGTCAACAAAATGCAAAATCACCTTTCAGCATCAGTAACGTTGCACAATCTACAACAGGCTACTTTAGTCTACACTTTGCCATTGAATCATTAAATGATTCATTTTTATGTTTTCTAAGTGTATGCATTACTCATAAATGTGCTGGTTTATATATAATAAATTAAAAGACATACAGAATCCTGTAAAAACCTTTGAAGCATCCACGATGCTCCATCCTGTTGTGAGACACATTGCCATGCACATGACAATGCATTCCATTTCACACAAAATAAACCCTGACAGCTGTAAAATATACATCATTATTATACATTTATCAGGATATATTTGAGCAAAGACATGCTTTGGAAGATGGATTTGTCCTTGCACTCTCTTATTTATATTTTTTTTAAATAATAATAATAATAAGTGTAGATTTAAGTACATTTGAGAACAATTCAGTACCTTTTGCACTATCATCATCATCATCCTCATCGGTAGTATTATTAATGGGAGGGGTAGTGTTATTATTATGAATTATAGTTTGAGGGAATAGGCAAAATAGAGCAGTTTTTGTATTAAAAATGAAAGTAATATTAGTGTGAGGATGAGCGTTTCTCACTTGCTCCAGTGCTCTCAGGGTCAGCTGTTTGCCGAATGACGCACATCGAGCCCCAGTTAATATTGTACAGGAGGCTTTGGCGTCTGACTGAGCATTCCATTACAGGCCTTTCATGCTGAGTCCACTAAGCAGCTGTGCACTGATTTAGCAAGCCTCTCTCTCTCTCTCTCTCTCTCTCTCTCTCTCTGCCCTGGGATCAAAGTCTGGGTCATACCAACATTACAGAGAAAGGACATAATACAGATCAATAGCTATGACACAGAAGAGTTCATTCCACAGTAAAGTTTTAATTGGTCTAATTCTAACAGTTTATTTTGCTCCTGTTTACCATAGATACTTGTACATAGGCAGAGACGGTCAGTATTTTAATTATATGTATTTAAAATACATTTCTAATTTGAAAAATAAAAATGTAATTTGTAATTAAATACTGAGAGGGAGTACTAAAATATCAATACAATACAATACAATATCTTTCTTCACTTGTGCTGCCAAGTGCCAACTAATAGACTATCACAGTTTTTTGATAAATGCAGGTGAATCATGACATACTTTTGGATCCAGAGAACATAAAAGAAGATATTTCTGATGAAACCTAAGGTATTTCTGTCACTTGTAAAGTCAGCCATGCAACTTAAACATTCAAGATCCAGAACGGTATAAGATATCAAATAATCCATGTCATTAAGTACATCAAGTAATCCAGTTTTATGAAGTGACGTAAGTGCTTTGTTTGTGCAAGAAAAAAAAAATTACCACGTTATTAATTCAAATATTATCCGAACACATTCATTGTGTTACTCTAGTCTACACTGTTGACACATGAGTCCTCTACTGTGTCAACACACACACAAATGCGTTGTGATTCTCTTGTGGACACACAGTGCAGATCAATATTTTAATAAACAAAGTTGTATTTTTTATTTATTTTGTTATTTATTTTTTGTGAAAACAAAGCACTCGTGTCGCTTAATAAAAGTGAGGTTAAACTACTGGAGTCACATGGAGAACTTTTTTGTCTTCCCTGTGGTTCTGAACATGTACATTGCATTGCTGCGATGTAAACAAAGCTCTCAGACTCAGTCGCATTACTATAGATTGTGTGCAAGAGCATGAACAAAAGTTGCTGGCCACAGCTCACTTAATGGCCACCAGTGTTGCTAATAACAAGGGTTTCTGAATTCTAAATTGAGCCCCTTTAACAGCTAAATATCTGCATTTTTATGAGTTAATCTTTACTGTTGATAGTGAAACAGCTTGAGGCATCCTGTTGACTAGGAGGTATAACAATACAGTTTCACAGGACTGCTTAATTTTTGACACACTGATAAAGAAACGGTAAAGGAGTGATGAAGTAAATGAAAAAATAAAGAGTAGACCTGATCTTATTGTGACAGTTATGCAGTTTTGTGTTTTGTTTTAGTTTCTGTTCTCCTGCCCTGGGGTGTGTTTCCCAAAAGCATCGTTGGCGAGCTAAGGTTTTTAGTTCCATTGAACTCTATTGGTAATGGTGGAATTGCAACCGTAGTTCAACATTGCGTAGTCGCACAAGCTCAATCCTGTGACAGTCTGTGGTGATATACAGTGAAGTGCGTGAAGGAGAAGAACAAGGCTCCATTAATTCTTGCTTGTAGTAATTTAATGTGTATATATATATTTTGAAAGCTTGAATCACTATTGAAATTGCGATTAATTCGATTCTTAGCATTTATTTTGATTACTGTCCGAAATTGACTGTTTACAATTCAAAAAGCACATTTCAAGATCGATGCATATGCATCGTCAGGGTTTGTAATCGATGCATCGATAAAACGAGTGAATTGTTACATCCCCTAATTTGCCGGCCATTCAGCTCCTTTGCCTGGATCAATAGGATTGCTACCTTGAGGACCACACAAGGGATTTTTTTTAGATCTAGCCTACCATACACAATACCCAGACAGCTGCCTATTTACTTATTAGTATGTCGGATTAAACACCTCGATGAAAGCAAAGCTGTTTGGGGATTGTCCCCAAGGGAGCTTCGCCTTGTTTGTTCACAGTTCACCAGCAGCACCACGGAGGAGGGTTTCAGCAGCCCCACTCCTGATACAGAGCCCAGCCAACCATCACCATCATCCTGCTTCACATCCGGCTCAGGGGCTCTCTATCTCCATGCTCGGCTCCTCTTCCACCAGCTCCATCTCCATCAATTGGCCCCCTGGTGTCGTTAGCTCTACCTCCACCATGTCTCCTCCCACCATTGACTCCACCTTGGGTCTCTGTTCTGGATCCCCATTTGGCTCCTTCTGATACTGGCTCCTCCCACCATCTTCATTGTCCTGGTGTCTCCTGTCTCAGCTTCCTGTTCCATGTACTTGTCTAGTGTTAGGGTTAAAGAATATTGTTTATAAGTTGTACATGGAGGGGGAAACATTTATTTTTCTCTTATCTGTGAATCTAACATGCAGATTCACAGATAAGAGCTCAAGCTCTTTGCTAAATGCAGTGGCACTGTCTATTGCACTTCAAATGATTGCTTGTAAATATTGTTTGTACTTTTGAATTTTCAAATTTCAAATAATATATATATATATATATATATATATATATATATATATATATATATATATATACAGTATATACAGTATATACACACACATATAAATAATAAAGACATATAGTTTAAATTAAATATATAAGTACATTTTATTTAATGTACTATTTTATTGTGACTTTAGATATCTGGACTCAAAAATAAAATATAAATTAAGAAAAAAAATCTGAATGCAGGATATTGTATAATTTACAATTAGAAAATATATATTACATTCATATTACATATATGTATTGTAAGATATCCTGCATCCAATATATATATATAGTTTTTTGTACATGCTAATTTGTAGTAAAATAACAGATAATCCTGATCTAATCTAATCTAATATATGATAAATGAAAATAAAAAGTTTTTTGTTGATTTTTTTTACATTAAAACTTTTGTAGCATTTCAATTCTAATATTGCATTTGATATTTACCTTTGATATTTATGAAATGATGAAGTATGAAGAGTGTGATGCCTGTTCCTGGAAACTGATGTTTTTCTGCAGGCCCTCATCATGAGATCAGCAGTGTGGCTATGATTTCAGAGAGATCTGGATATACACACAAAGATATTTAAGGGGGTTTCATCAGTAAGCGTCTGTTTGACACGCTGTGAGCAGCCGTTTGAGCTGACGAGTTGGAGCAGGGCATCCAGTCAGAATGATTGGCATGGACCGCTGGCTTTGGAGCTGAACGTATGAGCTTGGAATTCCCAGCACAGATCAATGCGAGCTCTCTGGGCACATAGCCACCGCTAGCTTACAGCTGGTGCGATGAGCGCACACATGCTGGAATGTGTTTACATGTGCTCTGTCCTCCACTGTACCTGTTATCCTCGCCACAGAAACTGTCACAGTAGATTATATATTACAGACAGTTGTGTTTCACGCTAATTGTTATGTTTCTGCTGGTTTCTGAGTTGTTTACGGTCTGGAAATAAAATGTCATGTTATTTAAACATGTTGTTCTATCATTGAAAAAATAATAGTTGTTGTTGTACCTCTATAGGTAAATATAAATAAATAAATAAATAAATAAATAATAATAATTCCATTAAAACAAGATAAACACTTGAAATATATATTGAATGGAGTACTGTATTCTTATACCACAAGAAAGAAGTTTAATAATTTCTTATATCTATACTTAAAACAAGGGTGAAAAAAGCCAATGCGAAATGAAAAATGATTTAAAGATTATTTCTTTAAAACATGCTTTATTTTGAACATTGTCTCATTTTACTTAACGTGACATTTTATTGATATTTTAGATATTTTACTCTAAATAGAAAACAAAATTATTTAAAATATTAAAATGAAGAAATAAATTGAAAAAAAAAAAATTTTGCATTGCAGGATATAGGTGTATGTATATAGCATGCATATACATTTTTAGTTGAATAATCATGCATGTGTAGATAATCCTGATAATCTTACATATGATAAATGCCTTTAAAGAAACATAGGCATTTTATTTTAGAGGAAACAGGCTTAATATCACTTATTAAATAATACTGATACTTTTTGGAAACTATATGATGTAATGGAAACCTGGAAAAATGTAGGGGAAAACAATCGAAGCACAGAAATAAATTTCAAGAGGTGATTTTTCTTTCTTTTGTTTTTTATTCAAATAAATAGCCACATAAATAAAACTTTATCTCTCATATACTTTCACACAGCCATTTCACACATACAGCAAGCAAGCATATCAGAAAAAAAAAAATCAAAAAACAAAAAAACCAGACTCTTTCAGAATCAATCAGAATCTTTACAGTTCGGCATAAAAACATAGTGTTTCAAAAGTTACTACAGACTCATCTATACCTGCGGTGGAAACAAACACTATATCAAAAACAACTGTCATCATAAAGTGCATAATTGTCAAACTACAAATGAAATGAAAGTATAAAATGGGATGTTTGAACTAACAAAAAAAGCATAAAATACACACTCTGCAGCTTTCTGATATCCTAAAATCAAACTTAAAATTCACCATCACTGGATTTGTTCAGACAAAGGCACAAGTATGGTGGTGGGTGAAAAGGAAAGGGGTGTTTAACACTGTTTCTTGCTTTACCTTCAGTAGCTTTACCTTCACCTCATCTTTTCCTGCTCTGATTTCAAACACTGTTTTGTTACCCAATTTGGAAACACAGTACAGATTTTTTTTTTTTCTTTCTACTACTAGAAGCCATTGCACAAATATGTCGAATTCACAAAAGACAAACATGCTTACAGGGTCATTTACAGCTATAAAACAGTGATTCAAGCTAATGGAGCTTCAACAATGGTAACACACTATTGTTTCATATACATTTCACACAAACCCAGCAACACTTCTGAAATCTACTTCTAGCACCTAGATTGTAATCTTAAAATAATAATAAAAAAATAATAATAATTCTACTCTATTGCTACAAGACATCAGCTATGTGTGTCTGCATCTGTGTGTGCATTTTAATAAAGAAAAATTATACGTGTATGCAACTGCATGGCCTTTCTGAGAAAAGGAGAACCTAAAACGATTGCTTATCAAATATTTGTTAACAGGAGGAGGCAGCTACTTTTTACATCTGTGCAGTTTGCAAGATTTAAACGTGCTACACTTAAATAAAATGAGAGCTTTTCACCGCCTTGACATCTATAGAAAAAAGATGTTTCTATTGATCTTCCCTGCGCTCTCTCTTTGGTTTTTCCTGTAACTTTTCTAGTTCTACCGTTCTACAAAGCCAGCCTGGACGCAAAGGCAATCTGTGTCATGAAGAGAACAAGCTGTATAAAAATTGCCAGGCTCTTATTTTCTATGCTCATGCAGAATACATCATTAAAATGATCTCGTACATACAATAATTACAAACAGAAAAAAAAAAAACATGCTCTATAAAAGAAAGAATAAAATAGCATTATCAGGCATGAAGTACCTTTTGCTTTCCTACAACAGCTTCCTGTCCTGGTTCTACATTTCAATGTGAAATATTGCACTATACTCATATTCTTTGTTCACTGTTACAAAAAAGATTGAAACAAGCAAATTTACACCATTAATGAGGGTCAAGGGTTCAAGACATTGTGATGGGCATAACTTCACATACAGTGTGTGTTGAGATACAGCCTTGAGGAGAATGATCAGTTATAGAGGAGGTAGTGGACTGATGGAAGAGGAGTCTTGAGGGACCAAAACTGAACAGCTAAACTGGACAATGTCTCCTAGTTTCAATAATCCATTGGTAGGTCAACATTTGTATGATCATAATTATCTAGTGTCTTTGTATATATGTGACTATACATGAAGCAGCATTAAAGTCCTTGTCACAGACAGTGAAAACCCAAAGAGCTGGTCTAGTAAACACTATGCAGTACCTCTTATATATAGCTTAATCTCTTTTGTCTTGACTTTCCCATCATGCTAAGGCGCCTCTTCATTGCACACACATCACTGGAGGCCTCGTGTGGTTAGTTTGCACACATTTTCACATCATAGATGAAATGACAGTATGTTTGTTTTTTCTTAGTTTTGGAAGTTTTGGATAAGTCTGCATTTTGTTTCAAGAACATGGAGGAAAAAAATCAAAATGGCAAAAAAAGCAATCAACTTTGGTCTTCTCTAGAGATGTAAAACAAACAAGCAAAATAAAAAAAAAAACTCAAGATTTGAAAGGAATTGGAAAAATCTGTAAGGAAGACATCACTGTACTATTTTCATACTTGTATAGACAAGCATCTCTGACATAATCATTCGCGATTGTGGAGGCCAGCTTAATGTATGAGTGGAACTACTCACAAATGAGTGAAAACTCACACCCTTCAGTTCCTTCAGTTCAAGTTCAGTGACCCGTCCTTTATTACTGTTTGGACAGGAGCACTTGGCAAGGGTCATGAGCTCAATGAAGAGGTTGGTTATTGCTTTTTCTTTTTTTCTCTGGTTATTCCAACACATATAGTCATAATCGTGGAATTGTGTGTCCAGAGAGAGTAAAAATGTCTCTCCTATACATTAGGAAACGACTGAGAAGATCATCAAAATGAGATGCTCTCTAGTTCTGACGCTCAACACCATTGTCATTTGGCCTCCTCTGGACTATGAGTGGTGGAAGCAGTCAGCATCACACTAAGACCTTCTTCAAAGTCTTTGCCTTCTTTACTTGACCATGACACAGCTACTGAGTTGCTGCTTTTGACCAGCACAGACCAGCTCCTGGACATCAGGTTCAGGCTTGATGCTGGTGCTTAGGCTCCAACTGCCCTGCTGGGGCAGGAGGGAGAAAGGCCCCTGGGACAGGATGGTGGGGTGCATTTGCAGGTGCTGTGGGGACTGAGGGTGGAGATGTGGCTGCTGACTGATGTGCAGACGAGCCTCCAGAAGATGGGCAGCAGATGCCACGGGGGACAGGGACGAGGAAGATGAGTCAAGAGTCTGCTGCTGCTGCCACAGGTTGTGCTGGAAGGCGATGGATGTCTGCTGGCACGGTGGGAGGATAGGTTGAGTCGGGGGGTTGGAAAAGAGGGTGGCAGGGGCGAAGAGATTGTTGGAGGGAGGAGATGAGGGGTGGGATTGCGAGAGGAAGAGCACAGGCTGCTGAGACTGGACTTGGGGCTGAGGCTGGTGCTGGATCTGCAGAATCCTGTATGATGAAAGAACAACAGAGTTTAGGTATATTCAAGAAATGTACCAACCCTGTTCTTTGAGGCACCCCAACAGTACACATTTTAAATGTCTCCTTTATCTGATCCATCCATTTCAGGTCTTGGAGTCTCTACTAGTGAGCTAAAAATTGTGGACGTTTCCTATATTCAGTAGTCTGGGATATGAATGGATTTCTTCTCACCTTTGCTGGTGCAGAACTTCCTCCAGCATACTGCGGCGCTCACGGGGGCTGCTAGAGCTCTGAAGGCTTGAGGGAGAACACAGAGGTGGGCCAAGCGACCCCCGGCTGCCTCTGGAGCATGAGGTCGGAGGGCACACCTGTCGTGCCAGACCTTTGATCTTGTTCAACCCCAGGAGGCCTTTCGCACGAGTGTTCTTCCTCAGCTGCTGTCTGAACGCCTTCAATCCTAGAGAAATAATCACAGACCGGTTAGAAACTACTTAGCCATGTGATTCTATAAATCTGGCATGTGTTTTAAAGTACATTTTTCATTTTTATTGAAACTCACCCTGCGTAAGGGAGGTGTCTGAAGCCCTACGCCCCTCTTGGAAGCTTGCTGCAAGCAAGCTCCCTTGATTTTGCAGGAGGTTGGAGGAAAGAGCAAGGGGTGACCTGGCAGGGGCTAATCCCTCAGGCCCTGTATTGGAGGCAAGCAGTGATGAAAGATCCCCTATAGCAGTGGAGAAAGCAGGGTTGGGGTTCGAGGAAGACTTCAGACAGCTGTCAGAGGAAGCACTGTCTGAAGGACTGACCACAATACCTGAGAGAGGATGACAGATGGAATTAGCAACCCAGTCCTTGCTTTAAGTCCTTCAATTCACCCTAGTATTAACATTTGACTTACAGGGTGGATTGCACTGGTGGAATCGAGCAGTGACCTCTGCAAGTGTGTGCCTTCGGGAGGCGGTGCTGGGCAAATGGGGTGGCTGGACCTGCAGCATCCCCTCTTCCTCCTCCAGGTCATGAGGTCGCACCTCCTCGTTTATGGTGGTCTCTAGCAAGCTGTTGGGCGAGATGGATCGGTTCCACAGGAGCCCGTTCAGGCTGGCCTCCACCGGGCACACCACGCGCTGAGGAAAGGAAGGAAGCATTCACATTAGCCACTGCCTGTTTCTAATGAAGGAGGGTGGTTGGGGGTGCACTGCATATCTGCAATATGAAGCAGGGAGTCTAATTACTGAGCAATTAGGAAGAGAGGGGTCTAGAGCAGGGGTGGACAACTCCTGCAGATTTAGCTCCAACCCTACCCAAACATAATGATCCAGAAGACTTTGATTAACTTGTTCAGGTGTGTTTAATCAGGGTTGGAGCTAATCTCCGTAGGACAGTGTACCTCTCGTTACCCACCCTTAGACTAGAGGGGGATTACGACAACCTCAAGGGAAGTACTGACCTGAAACAGGCCTCCTTGTTCACATTCCAGCTCCGATTGGACAAGAGTGTTCACTTTGGTGGCTACGGGAAGTGCTGAGGTTCTGAAGCTGTCAGATGATTCCATGATCACCTTCAACACAAAAATAAATAAATAGCTGAGTTTGCACAGGGAGATTTCATTTTAAACAGGAGACTGGGCTGTCTTGGTCTCGCCTTGACACTCACCTCTGGGGTGGAGGAATCGGACGCTGTCCTCGACCTTTGATTCCAGGCCCCGCATTGGCGGCTCAGCTGTTGGCTGCGGTGCTCCTTCACTCTTTCTAGCAGCAGGTAATAGATTGCTGAGAAGTGGTTGTAGCTACTGTTTTGGAGAGACTGTGGGAAGGCAATCGAAAAACTGTTTTAGACACAGTGACCATACTGAGCACCACTTTAATAGGTGTAATAAAACGCAGGCAGTCTGCGTCAGGAATTAACTTCTTAAGGGATATTACCAAAAGATAAAAGAGAAACAGCATGGCAGCTTTCAAAACAGATGCTACTGTGTTTATCCTTTCTGTGCCAACAGAAGGACATAAGTAAAGCTATGGGAAGCTGGATAGGGTGTAGTTTTTATTCTGAGGTGACAAATTTACAATTTATGTCCCCCAAACAACATATATTAACACTTACTCTGGTAAAAAAAAAGCCCTTGCCTGCTGGAAACAACTAACCACGTACTGTTTGTAACATACACAGAGAGACACGTCTCCACAAGCCAACTGAACCTTCCCCTTTTCTCACCTCAACAGTCCTCTGTCTGTCAATGCCGAGGGTCTGCATGATACTCAAGACAGGTTCACTGTAGTCTCCCAGGTTGGAGTTGTAGTCAGTAAGGGAGAGAGAAAGGGTCTGGTGGGGTGCACTGGGATCCGCAAGCATCCAGCGGTGCTGCTTAATCTGAGCCACGCTGATCCGCTTGGCTGGGTCGACCACCAGCATCTTACGAATCAGATTTTCACAGTCTGGACAAAAGAGACAATGAGGTCTTGGTCAAAACTTGTTTTCTTACAATGATGCAGCATTTTACATGAAAAGAGGGAGTGAAGAGCTCTCTACCTTGTGACATGAAGAATGGTATTCTGAAGCGGCCCTCTGTCACTCTCTGTCTCAAAGCTGGAAGACTGTCCCCATCAAAGGGCAGGGACCCGCACACTAACACATACAGAACCACGCCTAGACTCTGTGAAAGACACATTTGTAGCATGTGTTACATTTGCATTCATACCAGTGCTTGCAAGGCAACAAATAATACTGTTTCGTATTATATTAAATTCAATTCAATATGAAACTAAGTGTTGGCTAAAGAACTAGTACCAATTTAGATTGCAAATAAGACAATGGCATCAATGAAATTGGTTAATTTATAAATACAAAACAGAGTTTTGCTTTCATAGTAGTGTAAACAGTTTCTTTTATAATTTCATAATGATAATTTCATAATTATAATTGCATCTTCACCAGCTGTGAAAGACATCAGCAAAGCATCAGTTTGATAAACATACCCAAATGTCTAATTGTGGTCCCTCATATTCCTTTCCCTCAAAGACCTCTGGGGCAGCGTATGGTGGGCTTCCACACCACGTGGAGAGAGGATCCCCAGCATTATAGAAGTTTCCAAATCCAAAGTCTGAAGGAAATGGAGGAGTAGTGAGTTCTTTGTTGACGAAAAGACTTAATGGCTTGTGTCAGTACAGAGAATCAGGTTTGATTACTTAATTTTATTACTGATCCTAACTGTGAACTCAGTAATTGTTTTCTTTTTAGGGCACTCAGTCTGACTATGAGCAGTGTATATTGGCAGAGCACATCAGTATGTGAACCCATAAAAGCTTATTTTCTTTGCTCACCTGCCAGCTTGATGTTCATGTTGGCATCTAGCAGCAGGTTTTCAGTTTTGAGGTCTCTGTGGACTATGTGGTGCCGATGGCAATAGTCCACTGCCGTCAGAATCTGCCAAAACTTCTTACGAGCCTCATTTTCACTCATCCGTCCGTTGGACGTCAGATAGTCTGTAAAAAAGAGGACGGCTTAGGAAGGGAGGAGACATCGCCTTAAAAACACCATATAAAGACAGAGCCGAGCCTACGGTTTATCTGGGGAGACAGCCATTGTTTTTTTTAAAGGCTGAGTATATGACAGGTGAAGAGACAGATATGTTATACTGTTTAAATCCCTAGGTGGTGAGGACAAGCAGAGGTAGAGCAGCTTATCCTTTTTACATGGTTACATAAAGCTTGAAAATCCAACACCTGTCTCACTCTGTTCACTCACTGACTCACTGCTCTGAAAGCAATGTTGATCTAAATAATTCTCTCCCCATCAGACCTCATTATCCACAACAACTGGACTAGAGGTTTTGGGAGAGCCACCGAAATAAAAAAAAAAAAAAAAATCACAGATTTCTTAGTCATTCATTTACAAAAGTGTTTCCACTTACCAAACATTTCTCCATTTTTTGCATACTCTGTCACAATGTAAAGCATGTCTTTGGTCTCCATGACCTGTAAAGACAAAAACAGTATGGATTTGAAAAATTTTAATTTAATCAATTAATAAATCTAACTATTATTACAAATAATCAAATTTTTCTAATTCTTTAAACATTCTGTGCATGTAGCTTTTATGAACTAATACTGAGAGATGCATGGAATATCTGTAGTTTAAATAAAATAATTTATAAAATATAGAGCCATTTAAAATGGTTTAATAATACAATAATTTAATAATACAATATGGTTTAATAATACAATAATATACACATAAAAATTTACATTATACATTAATTTCAATTGTATTTTGTGTCAATTTACATTTTGTGCATCAACAAGCCAACTGTCTGATCTCTACTTCTCTTTCGAAGCAAATTTCCTCTTTCTGTCAACGTCTATCATAGTTCTTGTTGTTCATAAATGAGTTAGTTTGTAATGATATGCGCCATTGCATTAGAGTGTAGCCAAGCACTTTCTCAATGCCCTTAACACACACAGACAGACTCACACACGTCTTTCTCAGATGCCTGCTGTCTGATCCATCAGTACAACTGAAACAGCTAATGACAGCTGAAACTTTATCTTCACTAACCTGTTTCTTTTGAACCATAAAACACATTCACATATAAGACCTATTTTGAGCATAAAGGCATGCAGTGACACAAAAGGATCTGTATTTCAACAATTAATAGTGGAAAAATGTATAAAAGAGAGGGTGT
This sequence comes from Carassius gibelio, assembly GCF_023724105.1. NCBI lineage: Eukaryota > Metazoa > Chordata > Actinopteri > Cypriniformes > Cyprinidae > Carassius > Carassius gibelio. The sequence continues at coordinate 4,080,763 of NC_068379.1, read as the reverse complement.
ATGACGTCCTCGCCCTTTATGAGAATGGCCCGTAAGTTCCCAGCAGAGGCCTGAGGGAGAAATACGAAACGCTGCATGTTGCGCTATACCAGAAAGAGTTGCACAACAGGTTTTGTGCTGACCTCTTTTTCTATTGCTGAGAAAACCAGTGTAACCATCCATATGCACTCAGGCACTCGATTCTTCAGGTCAGTGTGTAACATAACGTGTCATGACCCACATAGTCAGGCTGTGCAACAGCAGGAAAAGGGTCTTTATCTCTAGATAAACCCGGCATCCGAAGACTTCAGTCATTAGTGTCAACCCAGAGGGGCCAATGATGTCATAGCTTCCTTAGAAACCCCATCCTGTTCAGCCCACAGAGACGTCTCCCTCCGTCACTAACGCCAAGGGAGATGAGTGAAGGAAGCTAGTGAATAGTTTCTCTACAGAAGCTAAAGGCAATAAAAGGACTACATTTCTAAAAAAAAAAAAAAAAAAAAAATTCATCTCAAGGGCTTTTTGCTTTAAATAAACATGGCTTCAGTTATGAAAGGAGAGGTAGATTTGAGGTTATCTGACACTAAATTGGTATCAAGCTGAAAGCTGAAGATCCAGGACGCTTTCGTTTATGCTGCAGTCATAAGCTAACATGTAGGATGACATTGGACTATGTTTTAATGAATTAATATGAAAGAGTATGCTGAAGGAATGGCATATCCAGCTCATATCAAACTACAACGCTGCTACTCAGTTCCCAAAAACATCACCCTCTTACTAATGTGAGAGGTCCGATCCCAAGAAGTGAGGTGTGATGTTATTCACAAGGATTTGAGTTTCTCGCAGCCTCGGTATTGTATAATCTGCAAAATGCTAATCTCTGAACAAAACAAACTTATACAGGCTATGAGAGAAAGAATGTGCTGACATATTAGCACCCTGTATTAGCCTGCCACTGAGTGCGTCAATGTGCGAGCCAAAAAATGGCAACAACACAAGCCCAGGGATCAAATCCGATTGTACTTCTAAGAGACTTTTCCTCTGGCTAGCTTCACGTGACTCTGCAGACACATTGCACTTGACTTCCACCACTGCTGGTTAATCAGAGATTTAGATCCTGTATCCTTATATCCAACACACTCTGCTTTTCTGTGCCTCTCATTCCCAGACAAAACAACAACAACAACAACAATACAAACATTTTTGACACAGATTAGTCTATTAAAATATATTTTTTTTTAAATCTGTGATTTAAAAGCCAACAAATCACTTTAAAAAAGCCTTGAATCCAAATTGTGAATAAAGGTTGTATCATTAGCGAAACCATGCAGTTGTTACCTTCAGGATCTTTACTATACCTCAAATATTACTTTATTTGCTGTAACCAATATAATCAGTTTTTATTTTTTCTGTCATATAATATATATTTTTATTCAGTAAAACCAGTTTCAGGTAACCTGATGCAACATATTTAACAGTGTAATGCAGTGGACAGTTGCTATGCAGAAGCTGAATGCAAGGGTCAAAATAACTTCAGTCTAATTATACATCGCATACTATCCAGATGTACTTCCACCTCACCATGTGCCTGACCAACACTTAGACATTCACTCATCAGTGTCACCGAGCATGCTAAAATATACAACACTCCCTGAGTTTAACTGACTTTAATCCAGTGATTTCAAAAGGGCAGCTTCTGTAATTATAGCGTCATTATAAAATCTTATAACTTACCTGATAGAGCTTTATGATGTGAGGGTGGTTGAGCAGCTTCATAATCTGAACCTCTCTGTAGATTTTCTCCAAGTTGGAAGAGTTTAGTCTTGTTTTGTCAATTATTTTAATTGCAACCTGCATGAAAATACAATAAAATGCACATTTAGAAATGCAGCTGAATATACTGTGCATTATTAATATGAATTGGCAATTTGTATGAAAATATCAAAAGATAAAAAAATAATAATAATAACTTTACTGTGTAAAAGTTACAAATATTCCGCACGAGACTTACCTGTGTTTTTGTTACTTTATGTCTGGCCAGTTTGACCACTGCGAAGTTTCCCTTGCCGAGGGTTCTGATGATCTCATAGAAGCCGACCTGCAGAGGTCTGGCCTGGGCACAACTTGACTGAGAGCTCGCGCTGCTGTCCGTCATTATAACCATAATGCCGGTTTTGTGTGAACCGGAGCGCAGCGATAACTTTAATTTATCTGCAATAAACCAAAAATGTTTGGTTATAAATGCGCACGAATACTATCTTACTGAACTTGAGCGACAAATTTACAATTCGTTGTTAACAATGATTCTTACATAGACGACATCACAACCTTCACAAAACAGCCTGGTTGCTTTAATGAATCAATAAACATTTCATTTTAAGATGCACTGACATATAACACATTTAAGCTCACTTAAAAGCAAGTTATTTTAATTGTAACCGTTTTTCAAATTGTATCCTACATTTACTAGAAACTTCAGATTAAAGCACAATAGTCTAACAGGTCAAACCAGCGCGTCCATGTCATTGAAATTCAGAGATGTGTAAACAAATAAATAAAAAATATATAGGTATATAATGACAAAGTGTATATCTATCTGTTTTAAACACGCATGGTCAATGGGAATACCAAAAGCGAAGGCAATCTTACCTTGAACACACGAATAAAATCCACCTCTTTCCACAGTACAAATGTTTTTTTAATTCTGCATTTACAAGTCATTCCTTATGCAACTCTTGAGGGAAAAACTTGTTTTAGTTTTTATTCTGTCTTCACAATAGTTCCAGTGTACAGTGCTATATTCACTTTGACGGAGCGCGCTCTACTATGTACAAGGTGCCGCTCCGTCCACCGAGGCTCCGCTCTAGAGCAGCTCTGCTGGCATGAGACTAACGCTACAGGCTCATGGTGTGATGAGGGACTCCGCCTCCTCCCCCTCTTGCCACAACAAACTGATACCCGCCTCATTAACGTCATACTCGCGTCAGAGGGCAGAAGTTGCTGAGCAACTGTGCGGGCTCGTCGTACGCTGACGCCAGTGCTGATGGAGGGGTTGCTTGGAGATGAGGACGATCACGCCAGTGGCAGAGCTGAGGCTCCGCTTCACCTGCTGGAAGGCATGCGCACTCCGCGAGCTGTCATCTTGCTTGAGATGGCTGTGTCTATTTGAGGAATACAAATAATTTATGAGTTATGATTTTGCTGTGTGAACGCGACTGAGAATGCATGCTTGTTTTGGAGAGATGGGGCACATCTGACTTCCCAGTATACATTAACCCCTAAAATAAACTTATTATTATTATTATTTTTTTTTTTTTTTTTGTATATCTATATTTTTTCCCCACATCTACACCCATATGACATATCTGGACTTCATCAAGTCAACAAATTTAGTTCACTTTTATTATTATTATTTTTTTAATAGGGAGTTTTGATTAGCCTAATTTGTCACCAAGTGTATATGTATATGGGTCAAATGTAAATGTTTTTACGTTCCATCTGTTATTTACATGTAAATACATATAGCTTAAATATCATGTTCAGATGGATATTTAATAAGCACACAAACATCAAGCTGTCATTTAGCAAATACTTATAAATCCATAGTGATGTATTAGTAGAATACAGTGACTGTCACCCTGATGAGAAACCAGACCCATACACATTTAATTTAATATAAGAAATATTTTCATCAACAGCATGCATTAAATTTTTAACAGGAGTTAACAATCAATTAAACGTATACAGCATTTATTTATCTGAGTTCATGTTCATATTAGCATTTGTAATTACATTTTAAAGATGAAATGTTGTATCTACTAGCATCAATGCACTTTGAACCAACATGAACATAACTACATTAACAAAGGTTTATAGTGCATAAACATAACATTGTTCATTCATGAGTTCATTTTAGTTAATGCATTAATTAATGTAAAAAAAAAATATATATATATCCATTGCTACTTCATGATAGTTTAGATCTATTAAACAATGTTGATAGATTAAACATTTGATTTTAATAATGGATAACAAATGGAACCTTATTGTAAAGTATTACTGAATAAATGCATCTCTGTGCAGTCTGAATTGGCCATGCATATGTCATATATTGCATTTTGTCATTAACAATACTTTATATGGTATTCTACATAGCCACAGTTATGTGGACAACCTTTTTCAGATACACCCATTCCTAACAATTGCATAAAGTAAAGTATGCAATCATACTTGATTTTACTCCCAATGCCTATGTAATTAAATTATCAAATAGCACATTAAATTGCAATTATTTTGCAATATTTTCATGAAAATATGCAGATATGAGTGTGCATGTTTATATCTGCAGTGGTTGTAATGCACTATTTAGTTCTCAGAAAACACAGCTTGCAGGGCTGTTTACAAGAATCGAGCCTCCTTCTGAAAGTCAAGGTTGTGGGTAATCTGCTCTGCAGTTCAAGAGAGAGAGGGATGCATCCTTCATTGCGTATGCACAGCACTCATCTATATGACAATGCTTGATGTCCACAGAGGGCATATACTGCATTGGTATTAGTATTTTTCAGAGATCTTAGATGAGCACACAAATATGTGCACGCACAAGCTTTTGCTTGCAAACCCCTCCCTGTGAACACATAGTCTCTTTCATGCACACACACACACACACACACATACCAGTGCATAGATTCATGCCTGAGGAAACCCTGCAGAGAAATAAAGCCATTTAAAATGGCTGATACAGATAAAGATCTACTGGCAATTGGTGTGTCAACACTGAAACAGACGTAGAAGGCTAATATTATGGTAGCAATACTTCTAGCGTAGATGACAGTTAGAACAACAGGATCATAAAACACATACTTGTTTGTCATGGAATGAAACATGTGGCATTACCCTTATTATCAGCAGGTGTAATGTTTTACTTTCGGTGACCTCAATTCATCTGGCAAACAGATGACGGAGATTATCTTCCAGACACACACACACAAAAAAAACTAAAAAAATATATAGTTATATATATATGAATGCAAGTCATTCATTCATTCCAATTCAAAAAGAAAGTGGACTGCTTTCCTAATACTCTCTCTTACGCAAAAGATGTCTCTTTTGAGTCACATATTGTCATTTCCTGTGTTTTGAAAGAAAAACTATTTTTATTTGCCACATATTTTTGTGCAATATCTGTCTTAGTCACTATCTGCGAGTACACCATTTAGAGTCTTTTGGGTTACGGAATGCACCTAAATTTCTTTCTTCACATGAGATGAAGCTTGGGGACTCCTTTTGGTTTTGATATCTCTGAAAAGAAACCACAGTACAGTGTCTTCAGACCATGACATTAACGAGGGGTCTCCCTCAAAAGCAACCTTTCAGAAACAGAGGATATGCTGCCCATGCAAAAGACTATGAAAGTCTCCGGAGGAGTTTCTTGGTTTTGGTGGTGAGAGATTCAACACGTTCAGCAACACACAAACTTTTCCGCTCCATGCTCATAGTGGTGTCAAAAAGTTTTTTGAGTCATGATGGAAATAGAATAGACTGAGGAAATAAACAAACAAGAAACTGGACAACTGCACATTGCACAAAAAAAAAAAAATAATAAATAAAAAACAAAATAAAACACTCTCATTTTGACAGGATCCATTGTGATGTAATGCCAAATTTCTTCAAATCTGTTCTGCTGAAGAAACAAACTTATCTATATCTACATTTTTAGTAAATATTAATGTTTGGGAGAAATATTCCTTTAAACTTAAACTCACTTACTTTTGAAAAAAAAAAATATCTGAAAACAAGACTTAATATTTTATGCCATTTTGCTTATCAGTATCAGTAAATATCATCACTTGTACTGGAAAACAAGACAAAAAAAAAATCATCAAGAAACTAATTTTATGCAGTGAAGAAATGCAGAATCATCACTTAAAGAACAGAAAAAGGGAGAAAAAATAAGTAGAAACAACTGATGGGGAAGGCAAATCAGCACGATACTTCCTCCACAGATGGAGGTGAAAAAAAGCAGATCATCCCACGCTGCTGGTTAATCTTTGCTCAGCTGGAGGAATGCAAACATCATGCAAAGAATCCAGCTGACTCAAATGTCATATGCTTTCACCTGACAGTACCTAAAGCACCAATACTGCACAGTCCTAAATGCCACACGCTAGCAGTGAAACTCAGCCGGCCGGCACATACCGCAGAACACTGTTTGCCATGCAGATGACTTAAACCAAACCTGTTTGCATATCTCTGTGCTTTAAATGTAATCTGATTGTGATATGATCCTATTTGTTATGCAACCTGTAGCATGATGCCACCTGGGTTCTGTTCTAGACTCTTAACCTTGAGTGAATTAATCCTAACAGAAATTTAGGTTAGTGCACAGTTATGATATCAATCTTTTTTCAGAGAAACAGTGCCCTTTCATATTAAAAGGCCATTAAAAAAAATCCCTAATGAAAGGAATATAAAATGCTAATAAAGATGCATTATTGAGCTATGCAAAATAGAATAAGAGGAATAGGACCATATTAATGAGCTCTCAGACATATCTTATTAGTTAAGCACTTTATAAGAAACATATACAAACAAATAAAATAAATAATGATTGCATTTTACTGTAAGGGCTCCATAATTCATAAGTCAGACATTACTGCTTCCAATTCATTAAAAGGACAGCACTCTAATGAGCTCTCAGACAAATTGTATTAGTTAAAGACAAGTTATTTAATCTGAATATAATTAGTTACACATATTAAACCCCTGTACTAAATGACACTATTTACATATACTGCATAATAAACAATATACTGCATAATATACTGCATACATAACACACGCAAATACATACACAGATGTCTCCAAAACAGTTGAGTAAGGCTCCTGGCATGGGACATGATTCATTGTACTTCTGGCAGTTTCCCTGTGACGTCACTGTCAAGATTATGGCCCAAGGAGATGTGTGGATGCATGTGTTTATGAGAAGGAGAAGCCTGGATAAAACAGCCTGTCACAAACACTGTGTAGTGCTTTCACTAGTCTTAATAACCCTACTTCGACATGTCCAAAGAAGTGATTTAGCTGTGCTCTGATGATGTTTAACCCCAAAAAAACATCTCTCCAAATCAAAACAGATATGCTAGCACACAAAACAATCACTGTTTACTCAAAGCCATAGAATTAGCACACTGCCATGTCATTATCCAGCAACGCCCTATATACCTACACTTTTTGTGTTATAAAAGAATGAGCGGCTCTCATCTTTTCTTTTCATATCTGCATAATAAACATGCATGGCATGTTCAGTAAGTTTTTTCAAATAGCATTGTTTGTCTTTCACGTGTGCTTTTGAAAGCAGCATTTTGCCGTACCGCCCTATTGTTTGCAAATTCCTTGCTCACGTACGTCATGTATAACCACAGCATGATAAATTGCACTCACATCACAAGAGCTATTATGAAAGGCATGAATGTGTTTAAAGTCTTGTCATACCAAAACTGTAGAAACTACGCTAGGAGGGGCAAAATATCACAAGCCTTTGTTAGCATGTGGCATAAAAATAAAAAATAAAAAATAAAAAATAAAAAATAAAAACTTTCCTATTTTGTACTGGTGTGTTATAATGTGTTAGTAAGGATTTCAGGATTTCTGATGAATATCCACAATTTTTTTTTTTTTTTTAGGAAACACCACCAAAGCAACCACCATTGCCAACCATAGTCATACTGAAATATGACTCCCACTGAATTACACTCCTCTTACTTCACATTAGTTATTGATGTCAGAATACTACTATATATTATTGTCTTTCTCTATTATCTTCATCTTCATTGTCATGGAACCACAAATGTTTTGTTTCAAGTTTACTCTTTCCTGTGGTCTCATAAAGACAATGCAGAGAACATGTAAACATGTTCAAACGTTGTTGGTCTGACCGACACGTGCATATTGCACACAAAAATGGGAAGAGTTTGTTATTTGGTGCTTTCTAGGAATAATGAATGCCTCTCATCTTTTCTTCTGGCCAACAACCTTTCAAGTTGGTTGGCCAGAACTTTTTAAAAAGTTTTTTTGGCCTAAATAGTTGCAAACTGAGTTAATGGCGATGGGCAAAAATGTGTTCATGTGCATCTTGCTTGTTATAGAGCTGTGGTGATCCAAAATGATTGTGGGGGATGATGGAGAGGAGAAAAGAGGGGAGGAAAGAGAGAAAAGAGAAGTCTTTCTTCTTTGACCGATTCCTGAATTTGTTTTGCCCGCTATCTGTTAATTTTGGCAGCTACATCTCCACCTCGTGAGTTTGTACGTCAAAGAATCATTTTCAAAGAACAGTGCTGACTATTTGGAGCTTCTGTACTCGGTACTGAACGCGCAATGTTAATGAAAACACATGATGTAATGCACACAAACAGACACAGACAAAGGAAGTGTATGTTTGCAGGACAGAACATAATGTTGTTCGACGGCTGATGAGTCAGAGTTCAAAGTTCATAAAACAAAGCAGTGCTGGCATCATGGGAATGTCAGGCAAACAGACGGTCATTTCCTGTAACTCAATCATCTCTGCTGTGCTAATCAATGACCCATCCGCTAAATGAGAGGCAGCTCCAAATATTTATGGATCACCCTCTCAATGAATCAATATCTTGACGTGCATATTTCAGTCCATGCTGACACTAGATGCTTCCTTTCTGTAACTTCTCTAATATAGCCAAGTGTATTAGTTTTCATGATCTGAAAAATTTAGCAAATGCCTTCAGATGTGTTGTAAAAAAAAATCTAGTACAGTTAGTAAATAGCATTTTAAAGATGATTGACATCAAAATGCATGTTGGGTCAGTAAATCACAGAGAGGGTGGCTGAATGGGGCTGATGGGGAATAACCAATTAAAAGCTTATATTTATGCTTATGCTTATGTTTCAGTAGTTCAGCTGTTTTCAAGGCAGTTTGTGTATCGTGACACATTTGCCATTGCTTTACAGATAATAATTGAATAAATCCTCTTCAATTTGGAAGACTGATTCATTTTAGTGAATCAGTTTGTTTGAATGATTCATCTGAACAAATCAGTTATCTGATTCGTTTGCCTATGAAGAGTATTAGACTGTTTTCAAATTCAAATCTACATTTATTTTTGTATTTATTTATTTTATTTTTTTTATGTTGTGTAAGGTTTTGTTTGTTAGCAATATGAAATTTTTATTTTTGGGAAAAAAATATACTGAGCAATATAAAATAAATATAAAAACAGTTTTATAGTTTTATTGGTGGTAATTAATGTAATTGGATCCGTTGAAGTTACATTAATTTAGAAACTAATGGATTTTATAGAAATGTGCACCTCCGTCCAAAAGTTTGTTGGTCAGACAGATTATTATTATTATTATTTTGAAGAAACAAATATATATATATTCATCAGGGATACTTTTAATTGATCAAAAGTGACATTAAAGACAAAATATATTAAAACAGAAAACAGTTATTTTAAAACTGTAATAATATTTCACACATATTACTGTTTTAAAAATCTTACCAATCCCATACCTATGAAAAGTAGTGCACATTTTTAAAAATAGTACATAGACTCTGTTTAGCTCTGCTAAAACGTCTGAGCATGTTGCAGCTCAACAAGCTTCAGGTTCAAAGCAGCTTCCCAACACTTCTTCCGGTGATTGATGTTATGAAACCCTACTGCTGGCAGGTCTACAAAACTCCTGTCACGTCTTTTCTCCGAATTTCTCTCTGAGTTTAGACAACAAACATCAAAGTCTCTTTCAACCGCTCTATCAACTGTTGAGCAGCTTACAAAGTTTCCTGTAGATATGGCAATGTCGGTAAAGGGCAACAGTGAGGTACACTCACGTGGTGTAAACGCATTTGATATTATCGCCAGGCAGTTTTTACATCACTTCTAAGCAGCCTTTCACAAGATCCAGAGGAGGACGGAGATCCTGAGGTGATTCAGAGAAATGTCATCTGTTCTGATGTTCCTACTTTAGCAGGTTCCCAAACCTTATTCAGCTGTCTCTGAATCACCGTACTGTGAAATTTGAGTCATAATTTGCATAACTTTATTGGAAGATTAGTCAACAGGAGCACATTCACACCTGCTGAGGTAAGATGAGATGTACCTCACGGACAAGTTTAATTAGAGAAAAAAACCTGGCATGCCTTCACACACATGGCTCATGTTCAGGTACAGTTCACATCCCATGCATCTCTCTCTCTCTCTTTCTCTCTCTCTCTCCTATTTTAGACACACAAATATGTTTGCTCAAATGCCTCTCTGCACAAAAGCCCTATGTGCGTCATTGCTGGTAGAAAGTCCTTTGTCCCTGAGGAAAAAGAGAGGCAGAGAGACAGGGTGATACAGAGAGTAATGGAGAAAAAAAGAGAAAATTAGGGTAAAAGCTAAAAAGGATTTAGAAACATGAACTATAGAGAGGATGAGCGAGAGAAAGAGAGAGAGAGAGAGAGAGAGAGAGAGAGAGAGAGAGAGAGCAGAGAATGGTGGGAACACAGGCAGGCCGATAGAGAGAGAGAGAGATAAAGAGGTCAAACATTTGGTTTTGTTATGCAACTATTATTTTTATATTTCATAAAATCTGTAGAACTCTTAAAAATAAAGTTTGAAGTTGCTGTGTAATTCAGACAAACATGCAAGTGTGACATATGCTACATAAAAAGACCCACTGAAATCACTTGATAAGCATTTTATTGACAATTAAATAATTACGTTATTTTATGTTGTTTCTTCTCATCTCAATAGCCTTCTTCTTACACTAATAACAATAATATTATTATTTAAAAGCAAATATTTAATTATATATATATATATATATATATATATATATATATATTTTTTTTTTTTTTTTTAAATAAGCTCAATTAAATTAAAGTTGAATAAATTAAAACAGTATATTATTATTAATAATAATATTATTATAATTATTATTGCTGTTGTAATTAACCAATAATAAAAAAAAATGAATAAATGGAATAATAGGATAAAATAATCACTTCAGATTTGCTTGTTTGTGTTATTAATCAATACTTAACTTATTTATTAAATTAATAATTCATTTTTATTAATAAGTTAATGACCCCAATAAACCCAAACTGAAGAATGTATTATTATTATTATTATTATTATTATTATTATTATTATTATTATTATTATTATTATTATTATTATCATCTATAAAGTTAATTAGCATAATTTTGAATGCATTATTAATAAATGTGTATTACACAATAATATAATAATAATAATAATAATAATAATAATAATAATATTATATAAAGATTATAATTAGAATTGGAGAATACATTATTATTCAATTATTATTACACAATAATAAATAAATAAATAAATAAATAATAACAATAATAATAATTATTATTATTATTATCATTATTATTTTTAATTCTTTGAGAGCAGATTTTATGTGGGCCTGTCCATTGGACAGCCAAACACACACAGACACAAACACACAGTACAGAAAGGCAGACAGAGGGAGAGCGGGGGTGTATGTGTGAGACAGAGCAGGAAATCATTCACAGGATACTATTTCTATGAAATGGATGAATTTAATATGAAGGCCACTGGGTTTTGATTAAATGTGTAGGAGGTGATTTTAAATAACAGCAAAATAAATATGTCAGAGTAGACAGAGTGTCTCTCAGAGGCCCAGTGAGTCAACGCAAAGACGTATGAGTGGAGAGAATTGAGAGAGATGGTATATGACTTCAGTATGTATTAATAGCAGTGGAATTAACATCATCCTGGTTTCCTTGAAAAAACCCAATAAGACCTTTTCCATTGCCTTTTTGATTATTGGAGAAAATAAGCACCATTAGAAGTTTCTGACACGTTTTGCTCTTCGTGATAATCTTTACAAATAAACAACATTTTATGCATTCAATACAATAGTGTGAATATTAACACAATGAGGCTTTAAAAACAATACAAATCCAAAAAAGTGAGTTTGGTGTGATAGCATTTAATGTCCCGTCTCATTTAGCTGTATGCTAGGAACTGCCTTTTTCAAGACAATAAAAATCTTTTATTCTTATAGAATTAATGTTATGTCATACTTGCCATGCCATACTAATGTGAAAGAAACTGCTTGGAAAGAGTACAGCCTTCAGCTGATTATTTCTGAGTATTAAGTTTATTGTTTGCGACAGGTCTCATATGGCATCTCTACACTTCATCTTCTTATGTTTCTTCTTCTTTCAGGGGCTTTTCCTCTTGCTCCCTCCCTCTGCCTTCTGTCTGGTGTGATGTTTGTTTCGTCTTCAGGAATCTTTAATCTGTCTCTGCTGCTGGAGAGTTTTCTGGCTGTTAGGGTGGGTGGGTTTTTTCAGGAGGCTGCTCTTGCCAAATGCACGTGCAGTGCTGGATTTACCTCACTTAGTCTAATAGGCTTACACAACCCCTCCAGAACGCTCTCTCCTCGCCCTGATGCTCTGACGTGCCATTGTCCTTCCTTCCATATCTGTCTGACAGCATGTACCACTCTTTCCATGTGATTTAGTCATTCTCGTGTTCTTGAGTCTCTTGACGTTTGCCTCTGCAGGGTTTGTCATCATCCTAGTGCTTCTACACTGAATAAAATTAGAAAATAGACTTGATTGGGCAAATGCTCCCATTAGATGGAGAGTTGTTCTCTTCACGGATGAATCCTGGTTTTCACTGTAGAGGGCAGGTGGCAGACAGCGTGTATGCTGTCGTGTGGGTGAAATGTTTGCTGATGTCAGTGTTGTGGAGTGAGTGGCCCATGGTGGCGGTGGGGTTATGGTATGGGCAGGCATATGTTATGGACACCAAACATAGGTGCATTTTATTGATGGCATTTTGAATGCACAGAGATACCGTGACGAGATCCTGAGGGCCATTGTTGTGCCATTCATCCACGACCATCACCTCATGTTGCAGCATGATAATGCACGTTGCAAGGATCTGCACACAATTCCTGGAAGCTGAAATCATCCCAGTTCTTGCATGGCCAGTATAATCACCAGACATGTCACCCATTGAGCATCTTTGGAATGCTCTGGATTGACGTATATGCACAGCCATTGAAGAGGAGTGGACCAACATTCCACAGGCCACAGTCAACAACCTGATCAACTCTATGTGAAGGAGACGTGTTATACTGCATGAGGCAAATGATGGTCACACCAGATACTGACTGGTTTTCAGACCCCCCAATACAGTAAAACTGCACATTTTAGAGTGGCCTTTTATTGTGCACAACCTAAGGCACACCTGTGCAATAATCGTGCCGTCTAGATATGCCACACCTGTGAGGTGGATGGATTATCTCGCAAAGTGCTCACTATCAAAGATTTACAGATTTGTGATCAATATTTGAGAGAAATATGCCTTTTGTGTACATAGAAAAAGACTTAGATCTTTGAGCTGAGCTCATGAAAAATGGGGGCAAAAACAAAAGTGTTGTGTTTATAATTTTGTTCAGTGTATGTACATGAGGGTGAGATCAGCAAAAAGTCACATCAAAACCTGTACAAAGCCGGTGACATCCTAGCTAACAGGGAACATTTTCAGAACTTTGGCTAATGTTCTGGCAAGGTTCTCTCAAAATAAATAAACGTTCTTCAAGTAAGTTCAACAGAAAATGTAAGTTATCTGGTATTTAATAACATTCTCAAAACTTTAAACAGTTTATACATCATAAATGGATTTTTTTTTTTTTTTTAACATTTTAGTTGGACAATCATTCAACTTTTTTTTTATTTAACTAATTGTTTCAGAATGTACAGAAAACATTCAAAAGTAATGTTCACATAATGTTTGCAAAATGAAAAATGAAAACTTTTACTCACCGTTAAATTGTTCTTAACCTGTATGAGTTTCTACCATTGAGCACAACAGACTTCCAGTAATGAAAAAAATATTATGAAAGTCAATGGCTACGTTTGGTAACCATCATTATTCAATATATATATATATATATATATATATATATATATATATATATATATATATATACTAACTTGGAACAACTTGAATTTATTTTTGAGTAAATGTTGAGGCACTGTGGAGTTAAGTGCATTTTCTTAATATTAAAGAGTTGATTCATGTTTCTGGATGACAGTGGTGGAGTGATTTGTTTTTGAATCTGCACAGGGAAAACAACAGTAGTATTGAGTATGTGAATGTGTGTGTGTTTGAGTGTGTTTGGAGTCGAATGTGTCAGTTAAAAGAACAGCTCATCATGGATTAGAGGATGTACCGCATGCGTTTGTTTGTGAAGTGTAGGAGGGGACGCCGGGTGAGGGACACCTGTTGTGCAGTCTTTGCCATGTGAGGGTAGATAAACACACACATACACACACATACACACATACACATGCATTTGTGGTTTACGGGGACTCTCCATGGGCATAATTGTTTTTACTGTACAAACTGTATTTTCCATCGGCCTACAGCAACCCTTCACCTAAACCTACCCCTTACAGAAAACTACTGGCAAATTTTGAATTTAATAAAACATGTTTTGTATGTAACATTTTATTGCTAAAGACAGAACCATGTTGACTGTGTTCACACATGAAGCTTGAACATTTAGAGCTCTCATAGAAATGATAAGTTTTTTCAGTTAATTGTGATAATTACTGTAATTCCAGCACAAACACACCTTTTTCTCTGTCTGCTGTCTTTGAACTTAGTTCCACTCTGAGCAAAGTTTGCCACATAGCCTACTCTTCAGGAAAAGCTAATGCTAACAGATAAATCACTTGAGGTATTTCAGAACTGGAAACCCATGTTTAATATCGCTCACTAACATCCCATGGCACCATTACTCTGTGCTTGACATAATTAACAGGTAGTACCAGATTTAGCAAACAAATTAAACGACTAAATCTACCAGTATTTTTAATGTTGTTTACTAAACACTGCTAACTGAGCGTAAAAGCACAGAGGCAGTGGCTAATGTATTCCCGTATGCTTAAGTCTCCTCTGGAAAGATGGCATTCTGGGAAATGTCTTTTCATAGAAAAGTGTCTGTTGAGACCGATGTCAGGAAGTGTCGATCACTCCTAAGGGTCTCATTCACAGGAAGTAGGAGGAGCGTCACAGGAAGGAGGAAATGGAAAGCATGGTAGCACTTGCGTCACAGAGAGCAGAGGACCAGTAGAAGGAACAAGCGAAACACAGTGGAAACAGCATCTGACACAGTTAAAATAATGTGGCACTGGACTTTCTGACATGTTCCAGTTTTAGGAGCAGTAATTTATTAAATATTTTACCACACATACAAACGCAAACACACTGAAAGCAAAGTAGTACAGCCACCATGTCAGAGGTACTGCTAAACCTCAAACAGGATATGGTGAAGCATTTCAGTTCTCGTGCAAATGATGCTATGTGAAGGGAAGTGCATGCATTTATAAGAAATAAAGCAGACGCACACACAGGATTAGATCAACATTCATGCGTTACAAAAGACATTTGTAGTTACTTTACTCCCAGTGAGGGGGAGATGTCTGCATAAAACACCTGTGATATATTGACAAAATATTTATTTTCATCGAGAGTTGTTTAACTATCTTTCCTGCACTCCCTCTTCCCACAATTCTTTGTTCCTCTTCCAAGAAACAGCCAGGTCCTCTGCCAAAGACATTAAACCTGCGAGAGCCTCCCTCCCCCTCGTTCCCTCTCTTCATGGCGAGCTCAGAAATGATCCAAACTAAGTGGAGAAAACCACTGTCACTAAGATATTGATGTTGAGGAAACTGTTGATGTACCTAATGAGTCTTAATCTGGATTGTCACCACAACTCACGAGGTCCAAGAGGACATTTTTAGGACCAACAGGAAGGCCTTACAATAGTTAGTCATCACAGCTCCCTGGACAACATTCACAGCTTTATTTATATCTGATTGGTCAATCGCTGCACTCTTTGGTGAAGAACTTTAAGGGTGACTAGACTGATCCTGAAATATAAATACAGAGGAGATTGATCTTCACATAAAAATATCACTATTTTATAACTTTTCAAACAAAAATGCATTTTAAAGTTCAATGAAAAGTTAAAAATCGATCATGCAATTATGTTCTATTAAACATTAAAAATGGTATTCAAGTACAATGTTAAAACCATTTAATAGAGGTACTGTATCAGTAATCATATCAATATCTTAGGTACTTTAGGAGCCCCTAAATGGACATGATGATGGGGAAACAATGAGATGACATTATATTTTAATGCTTTTTGTTCTGTCAACAAAATGTTTGTTTCCCCCAAGAAACATTGCGTTCACTCGCAAAAATGTTAGCGTTCCCGATAGAAATGTAGCATTTTCTAATCAAACTTTTCTGTTACCTCGTGCAACATTGCATTTGAGAAACGAGTGTAAAACTTTGTGTTTGCTCGATAAACTTTTGCGATTTCTCATAAAACGCTTTATTCCATCATTAAACTTTGCAGTTGTTTACCACAAAATATTTGCATTTAACTGAGAAAACTTTTTTTTTTTTTTTTGGATGGAAACAATACGTGATGGGAGAAATCGATATTTCAATGCTTTTGTGAGCAAATGTATATTTCTCGAGGTAACACAATACTTTTCCTCCAATCTCATATTTTTCCCATCACTATGTCTGCTGAAGGCCTCTGAGATACAGGCCTTTATAGACTGAAAAGAACATAACTGGCATTGCCCAGTCCTAGTATTTTTGTAATAATTGATTCTGAATTCTATTTCTTATTATTGCTGTAATATCTGACTCTCTTGTGTGTCATTGTACATTATCCATCATTTGTCATATTTGGGCAGATGAAGTGTGTATGAGCTCAGCTGTAATATCTGACTGTGTGTGTGTGTGTGTGTGTTGTAAAATAGCTAATTTGACAGAACAGATGGGCTGGTGAAGTGAGGGTGAACATCAGCACAATGTTGTCTGTCTCATCCTTCCTTTCTCACATCCTGCCATCATTCACTGCCTCTGTCTGTCCTCATATCTGCTTTTATCTGCTACCCTCTCTCTTTCCGACATCATTCTCTCAGTCTCTCTCAGTAATTGAGCATTTAGCCTCTGGTTTATAACCCAGAGCTGTTGGCTGCTGGTCACCTGCCGTCATCTGTCGCCATAAGCAAAAAAAACTGAAAAGGAGCCTGCGACGCCAGGCAACCAGTGGTGTGTGTGAGACGTCACTGGGCCAGACTGAGAGCGGTGTGACGCAGGACAGGATTGGGTTACCTGGCAGTGTGACCTTCCAGTCCAAACAACCAGAGTGAAATAAAGAGCTGGAGGGAAGAAGGGTGTCAGGTTAGATTAATCCCCAATGTGGTTTTCTCTCGTTACGTGACAGTACATCTCACTCTCTCTGGATGTCACTGTCTGTGAGAAAAAACAAACAAAAACATAACATGCCCTATTTGCACTCATGTAACAGCTCTGTAACGCTCCTTTTTCCTTGTAACTAGTCCTTCTCCGCCTACATGAGGTGAACCACCACTGCTGAACTGGTGAGTTTGGGGGTGGGTGATATTTGACTCTCATTGCGTTTACTCAAAAAAATAGTTGAGGTTAACTCTCAAGAGATGATCTCTGTATGATACTTAAAAGAGCAAAGTTCATTTAAATGAGTCAGGAGGGTACTGCAAACAAACAAATATGTTATGTTACTATTACATTATATACATAGGTGAACAACATATTTCATATTAAAATGAAAAAGATTAACCTATGAATTTATTTATTTATGTATGAATGAATATATGAATGTCTAAATAAATAAAAAAAGTTATATTTCTATTATTTTTATTATGTATTAATTAATGTATTTTTGATTGAATCAATTAATTGTTTATAATTAATTGTTTTATATTAATATTGCATTTTAGTTATTTATTAAGTTATTTATGAATGATTAAATTGATGAATTAATAACATATTTAATTATTTAATATTTTTTATTTTATATATATATATACATTGCATTAACATATTAACATATATTGCATTAAATTTCATTCATTCATTAATTGCTGCCACACATAAGGCATGACCAAAAGAAAAAAAAAAAAAAAAAAAGAATTGTGAATTTTTTTTTGAAAAAACAAAGATACATTCATAATACAGTCAGTCCTAGTTCACTTATATTTAATTCTAAGATGTGCATATGCTAGGTTCAAATCCTGGTCTAAATATATATTTAATATATTTTAAGAATAGTTTATAAGTTAACTAAGCAAAAACTAAACAAGGACAACCAGTTTGTGTGATGCATTGTTGTACAATGTCCGACAGCTTAACATTTTAATAGATTTTACGTGTGTGGATGATTTCAGAAATGTCTGTTTAAGGCAAATGATTTGCAGAAATTGCAACTCAACTGGTCTGAGCAAATTTGGACATTTGAATGAGTGACTTCTGCCACAATGGTATAGAGAAACATTACCCATTTTCTTGGCATTTTGCCTTTGTAATTATACAGCACACGAGATCAGACAAGAAAGTACCGGAGAAGACAGGGAGCAGGTTCAGGTCCGACTCAAACCCAGATTCCCTGTAAACACAACATGTCCTTATGTGAGCATGGGCATCACGCTACCCCCTGTGCCACCGCTCCAGCTGAGCCCATTTATTTATCAACCATTTGTTTTAGTGATTCAGTTCAGATGATTCAAAACGGAATAAATATATTCATCAGAAAACCACCATATTTGTATTTCTTTTTGCTATTTTGGATTACATCATCATTAAGCCCTCAGAAAGCGCTTGTTTTCCCGTCGCTCTCTCTTCTCGGAGTCATCTGTGTGGGTCAGATGGTGAGATGTGGAATGATGTCAGCGGAGTGCGTCAGTCACAATGTGCTCGCTCTCACTCACAGCCAATGAAAGAGGCTCATTGCACACCACTCAAAGTGGACAGATCAACACATGTTATATCAGTGTGTGCCACTGACAACAGCTTTTATTAACAAGTGTTAATAAACTAATTTATAGCCCAAACATTTTCTGTTTGAAATAATTCAATGTGTGTGTGTGCATGGTTTTATTATTTATTGATATTATTATTTAGATGATTGTTTATTTTATTTTTTTATTTAATATAGAAGGGACTGCACAAATACTGTGCGTGTGAATGAATAACTACTTTGAAATCTTTTCTGTTCTCTAAGTGTATGTGAAAACTGCCTACAACCATAGAAATGCACTTAAAAAACGACCATAGGAAAAACTAATTACAGTTGGCACTAAGTTATTTAATAAACCATTAAGATTTGATGGATGAACTCTAATCGAACACAAGTTTTGGATTATTTTCATTCACACAGCACTGGTTCGCTAACTCAGTTTGGTTACAGAATGCAGTTTTCACTCATTTATAACAGAGATATGTGTGACATTACCAGATTTTATGCATAATTGTGCATTACTGAACAGCTGTTTGCATAAATATAAGCATATTGCTCTGCATACAGGAATACATACTCAGACATGCACACAAATCACATTTGTGAAACAAAAACACAGCCAGGAACAGTCCATTATAAAGCACAGGATTGCTCATGTGGCAAGTTTTTCTCCTGAGACTGATCAATGAGGCTGATCGATCGCATCCAAGACTCATTTATTTCCTTGCGGCCTCCAACTGTGATCTTCACCTTAGTTGGAAGCATATGCAATATTTACTTTGCTGTATTACACAGAAATTCAAAGAGAGCAGCTGCAAAATACAATTAGCAAACAGAAAGATGCACTCAAAAGTGCCGGCCGACTTAATGCATCCCTAATCGAATCCAGTGCTTTTGCATGCAGGATACTGAACTGATACAGAACAAAGAATAACACTATGCTTCTCCTTCCCTTCATAGAGACACAGTCGTAAGCACCAGACCATGCACCATGTGACGCACTAAATAAAAGACAAACTGGATAATCCAACCACACACACGCACAATTATACCAAGACAGTAGGAATATCCTCTGTCCAAGTAATTTCCCAAGTACATCACTTTACAAAATTTGCAGCTATTTGCCTTTTGCAACAGAAGTTCACAAGGTTGTGGGCATGAGATAGCAGCTGGTGCTACAGATGGGCTTAGAAACAGACATCTTAACACATGAGTTGTTTTGCTCTGCCAGTTAAAGTTCAGACCACACGAACAAAGCAGTTGTGTTGAATTTACGTCAGCCAGAGACCACAGACACACTTGAGGCCACACACACACACACACACATATATACACTATCAACATAATAAAATGTTGCCATGGCTGAAAGGACAGAAACTACATGAAACGGAACATAATTAAGATAGACCACTAATACATTTAAAACATTTGAACAAATTGCTGATATTTTCATACAATATGCAGAGAAACAAACAGAATACAGTATAATACAGATTAAAAACAGCAAGCATCAGTTCCATTTAAAGGAATAGTTCACCCAAATAATTGCCTAAAATTGGCACACCCTCAGGCCATCCAAAATTTAGATAAGTTTATTTCTTCATTAGAACAGATTTGGAGAAATTTAGCATTGCATCACTTGCTCACCGGTGGATCCTTCCTTCAGTCAATGGGTGCCGTCAGAATGAGAGTCCAAACAGCTGATAAAAACATCACAGTAATCCACACGGCTCCAGTCCATCAGTTAATGTCTTGTAAAGTGAAAAGCTGCATGTTTATAATAAACTAATCCATCATTAAGATGTTTCAACTTTAAGCTATCACTTCTAACCAAAATATGTATTGAGTCCATAATCCCAAATAACGCTTCCTCCAGTGAAAAAGTCAATCCCATGTTTCCTCTCACATCAAAATCCACTGACATATTCGTTTAGAAATACTTTGGTTTTAGACTGTTATGAGGCTTGATCTGTTCATATTTCTCTCCTGATTTAGACAAGACAGTTTCTTCATTGGAGAAATAAATTCTATGTATAAGAGGACTCACGTTTTAGAGCTTTAAGAAATAGTTTGAAGTTAATGATGGATTTGTTTATTACAGACTCACAGTTTTCAATTCACAAGACATTCACTGATGGACAGGAGTCATATGGAATACTTGTGGATTATTTTGATATTTTGTTATGTTTTAATGCTAAATTTCTCCAAATCTGTTCAGATGAAGAAACAACCTTGTGCACATTTTGGATGGCATGAGGGTGAATACATTGTCAGCAAATTGTTATTTTTGGGGCCAAATATTCTTTTAGATCAATACCTAAAATGATCAACAAAAATAGTGCAGTCAAACATTTTAGAGTGCTTTTGATATTAGCTTAACATGCGAATACCAAACTGTATTAAAACTAATTGTGCAATTCAGCATGCAATTTTGCATGCAGTACACTTGAGAATGATATATATTTATTAAATGTGCTTTAACAAAAATTATACTGTACTGACAACAGCACTGTGACCAAACACAAATTCAGACTGACTTTTCACCGAGCACTTCAGGTCTTCAGTGAAAGAAAATTTAATGTCTGTGGATTGAATTAATGTTTCATAAGGATATATTATTAACCCAGAATGACATGAAGATAAAGTAATAAAAGTATTCCGACATAAATGGATTATAAATGTGTCTTCAGAGACTGGGGTTTATCCTAGTGTACCTGTTACGCAACAAAAAGATTGGAAAGCACCCAAGATAAATAGGCCAGAGCCAGAAACTGAGAACATTTGGAGAGGCAATAACTGTAGAGAAGCTACAGTTCTGATAACGGCAGGTACTTTCAGCCTTTAGTACAAACATACTTTAACACTGTGTGACACTCATAAAGACAGGGTGGGTAACTAACACTCAACACTGAAAGATCATATAAAACAGAGTGACACCAAATAAAACAACATAAAGCAACCATTTACGAGGAGCCTGGCCAGTGGAAAAAAGCTTAAGAGAGTTTTAACAGAATGAGATCAGCACTGCCAGCTCAAACAACCGTCTGCCTCTTTCACTCTGCTGGGAACTGCAAGAAAGCCTTCTTTTTCTCCTAAACGCAACATGTAGAAATTTAGTAAATAAAGTCATTAAGCAGCGAAAATATGGCATGACTGACGTCAGTGGTGACCTGAGGGAAAGACTTGATGAATAGGGCCAGGCTTCATTTACTAAAGTTTACTGCACGCATTGTACACTTGTGCATATGTATTAGTGAACACTTTCCTCTTGCTATGTGCACTGCGTTAAGCTAACGGAGACGTGCATATCATTGCTCTCTTCTTGATTTTGACTGATTCCGTTGTCCTAATTTTTAAGTCGCTTTGGGTAAAATGTCTGCTACATGACTAAATGTAAATAGAAATGTGCTTTCTACAAAGGCCACACTCCAAAACATTGCTTGTGAGTCATGACGTCAATTCATACTTTAATCATTAAAAAGTTTGATCAATGCTACGGCAAAAACAGTAATATTTTGAAATATTGTTACATGTTTAAAATACCTGCTTTCTGTTTAATGTATGGCAAAATGTTATTTATTCCTGTGATGTCAAAGCTGTATTTTCAGCATACTCCAGTCTTCAGTGTGACATGATCCTTTAGAAATCATCTTAATATGATGATTTGCTGCTCAAGAAACATTTTTTATTGTTATTAATGTTGTATTCACTCAGTGCAACTTATAACATCCATTGTATCATGTCAAATGTAATGCAGTGGTCCAGTTCAAGTAAAGCTCCGTCCTTTGCAATATCAACCTTAGCATTAGTAGGGTTAAAATATTTGGATAAGGAGTTTTCAACATTTGTTATTCTCACATTGTAATCTCATAAGTAAAATGAGACCTAAGAAAATCTGTCAGATAATGATCCATTAAGTATCATTAATTTCCCATTCTGTGTACAAAAGTATCACGTTCTCATGTTCAGAGAGGAGGTCTCTCTAAAAGCTCACAGAGGACAAATAAGGTGTGAATTGACACCATTTTGACTAACATTCTTCAACCCTGAAATCCCATTTAAAGACCCTGAGGTACAGGATAAAATAACTTCCAGCTGTAAGGGTTATGAAGAGGCAGTCCCTGACCTCATAATCAGGGCATCTTTGAGAAGATTATGAGCAGTGATTGATAAGCTGACACGCAGACCTGACAGCTATGAGATGTCTGGCCTTCAAACACAAGGGCAGAGTTGAATTGTAGACATGAATCACAGTTAAGTCCCTTCTGAAGATCTGCCTTTAGGGCATTTAAAGGACATGTCATCTTTCAAGGCACTCTCTGGCATTTTAACTAAACAAGGTCAAATGTAATGGAGCAGCCCGCTTTCTGTCTAATGTTAAAGTGTTTCCTTTTATAAGTGCACTCAAATGGAAACCATTTAAGGATGCATACATTGTTTGTGACGTAATGTGAAACCCGTGACCTTTCAACACCCTCGCTACTTCCTATTTGGATGAGCTCAATTTGCTGGAAAGTTAATATAATGCATGTGTATTAAATTTTCTAAAGGAAAATGCGAGTGACGCTTTAATAAGCATTACTTTAGGTAGTAAACAATTCATCCAAATGCCTTGTGAGATTATTTCTAAAAAACTGTGATGTTAGAAGCATCATCTCAGGAAGCACATGACTCTTTTGAAGAGGGAGGTGAAGATGGGACAGAAAGAGGGTTTCGATGTAAGCAGAAGTATAGTAATTTTCATGAGAGATATCAGAAAAGCATGGAGACTTAAGCAATATTGTCATTTTAATCTCATCATTATGGGAAAACAACTGAGACATTAATTAAAACATTAAGCCATTTTTCATAGTGACTATGTGTGAGCGAGTGTGCGTAAGTGTGCACGCAATAAAGCAGCTGGCCTTAATCATCTCCTCTCCTCGACACGTGCGAACTGGGTGGGTTGGCGTCAGAGAGCTGTTAGGAGATAAAGCCTGATGTCACTGGGAGAGCTCCATCTCAGCTGCTCCTGCTTCGCCTGATCTGAGTTCAGGCAAGGCACACTGATTCACAGCAGGAACTACACTAATCAAAATATAAACTGTATCTGTCTTTTTTTGGCTGTGTAGTTGTTTTGATTGAATAGAATACCCTATAATTGATCAATAATGCCTCCTTCATTGTGCACCTGTCCTTCCTTACAAAGGGGAATCTCCCTCTACTCTGTATGATAAGATTATCGTCACTGGAGTTAAGAGACTTACCTGTGATAATGAGATTAGCATGGGCTCTGGTGAGAGTGTCAGTGTAGAGGACACACACACACACACACACACACACACACACACACACACCTGAATAAAGATAAACTGACTAAAGAAAATGCTATGCTGACGTCACCTGCCAATATATGGTAAACTGAAACATAAATAAGAGATGTAAAAGACCATATGTACAAGTATCTCATGCAACTCTTCAAAAATATAAGAAGATATTTAAAGAGAAGTAGTAAGCAAATGTTTTGGTGACCAGTGACTTTCATTGTATACACACACACAACCACACACACACATTATAGAAATAATGCATTTCCCAAAAATTTATATTTTATGTTCACAGAATAATTAAAGTCATGCGTATTGTTTGGACTGTAATCTTCTGCTGTTTTAAATTTAATACATATTTAATGCATGCATGCATATATTACATATGAAACCTGAGCATGTTAAAGGGAAATGCACCCACTAATCTAACCTAACCACAGGCTTCAAATGTCAAGTTAAAGAAGACACAAATCCCAGAATAAGGTGCTATACATCCATATTGCTTCAACCAAACAAATACACAATCACTAAGTAGAAACAAAAGCAACTGAATTTAGTGCAGGTGTGCTGGGAAATACAGTCACTGTGATGGGAAGGAAGAAAAAAAATAGTTCACACATAACACACAAAGAGTGAATGTGAGGATGCAGCTGGGCGTCATTATCTGTGGGCTGTGTGGGTTACTTCTCCGTCAATGACTGCTGTGGTGTAACACATGAGAGTAATTTACAAGTTTCACGGAAGACACATTTAATCTCAAAATCCAGGCCAAATATTCTGGAAAGGGAAGTCTTTGTTCTTTTATTAAACTGTTAGAAGCCAGACTTAATGAAACTCGTGGTTTAAATTCAAGGAACAAGTGTTTGCAGGCAGAAGGCCTCCATAGCACGTGCAGAGCAGGCGGTGAGTCAAGAAGACCGCATGCTAACATATGTCCAACCCTAGTCCAACCCTCAAACTGACAGACATGAGTCATCTCCAAACGAACGTGTCTCTCGTGTCTGCATAAATTAAAAACTGACAGGAATCAGACATTTCAGATTCAACATCCCCAGGAACCCACTAAATGTACAACAAAGACAAGCAGATTAATCATAAAGCACAAACAAAAAACAAGCTAACAACCTGCTCTTATTCCAAAGCAGCAGTTACATTTCTGATCTGTTTTCATGCATTTTACCGATCCATGCCATGTTTTTGCATATATGCACAAAATTGATCAGAGGTCAGGTAATATTCCACTACTGTGTGACACATTTTCATTGTGTGACAATCTTTGCGATCGACAGATCCCAGTTGATACATCCAAACCGAACATGCTAACTTGCTGTCTACTTTATACTATAACAAACACAAACAAAAAAAGTCCAATAAAGGAAATGTCTGTTAACTTAACTAGTAAAGGTATAGATAATTTTGTGTCAGTGCATAGGCAGCTTCCTTTTGCATTTTCCTAACTGAAATCCTCAACCGACAACTGCTCTACACAGATAAAAGCTTCATCTGACATACAAATATTGCTCCTTATGTGAAGCACAATTTATTTCAATAGAGTTTGCTGTTAGCATGTTGCTGAGCAAATAACGCAATGCTTTAATAGTCATGAAAATGTATGGTAGGTTTAGTTCCTGAGAATGCATGTATTGAAAGGATTTTTTCGATGAAAGCTCCATTCGCACCATTCCTATTCTCGATTGATGTGGGTATACGCTTTCGGGTGGAATGTTGTCTTCTTCTCCAGCAAGCTGGATGCACTAGTTATGATTCATACAAGAGACTTTGTCTTTCTGTTCTCTCCTGAGGGACATTGGTTAGCATTTCTATAAGGCATTTCTTTAAGTCGTGGCTTATGATTAGAGAGTCACTCTTGTAACCGGAATATTGTGGGTTCGAGTCACAGGTCCTGCAGCAATTCTCGATAGGGAAGTGAATAACCAGCACTCCACCCTCAATAGCATGACTGAGGTGAGACCCTTGAGCAAGCCACTGACAGCCACAGCAAGTACTCCCCAGGTGGTGTGTGTGTCTTGTAAGGGAAACAGGTCAATTTAGCTCAAAGGGAATCATTTAAGATTTTAAAGGGAATTTGAACAGAATCACTGTTTCACGGCTGATCACTGAGACGCCCTGCGATTCACTGAACAAGCCGTTTAACATCAAATCTGCGCTGGATAATATCCAAAGTATAGTGAAAAAACTATCAATTAGCACAGTAACAAGATCGGCAGTTTAAGACATTAACTTGTAAGCACAAAACACAAGATACTTCTCTTTTCAATATGAATAAGGCTTTATTAGATCAATCTAAGACATATAAACTAATCTAACACATAAACGCATACACTCACACATTCACACAAATTGCAGGAAGATAGAAAGTTAGGAAAGAATAAGTTTAAAAGAATGAAATTGTGTAATCCCAAGTTTACAGCAATATGTTTAATTGCATAGATATGAATAGCCATCAATCACTTAATTAACCCTCGCATTGAGTTCCTCAGTGAGGTTAAAATTATATTTTATTTTATATAATACACCAGTATAGATGGGATTCTGGAGGAGTTACTTGCATCTCCTGTGTAAAGGGGTTCCCTTTGTTGTCGTTGAAAAGGGGGTTTCCCGATATTGCTGATTGGCTGGAAGTTCAGTAGTGGTTGAAGTGATGTCTTGGGAAGCCCGTGATTGGGCATTGGCTGAAAATGCGGAGTTGTGTGGCTGGTTGAAGTTGAACAGGTACTCGAGGTCAGACTCGGAGACACGGTGTTACAAAACTTATCTCAGAACACGGAACTCTTAACAGAAAAGAAAAGAAACTAAAGTAAAAGAACAGAAGTAGTTTGACGAGACTAGGTGGTGTTTCTTCTCATCGTGGCGAAGTAGCAGCAAGTGTGCAGGCCGAAGCTCGCATGAACCGCGCACAAAGAACGCTAACAGTGATGACTAAAAGCATGACTAAAAGCAAAGCTACAAGCTAAAAACCAGCATGATTGATAGCAAAAGCTAAACGCAAGCTAAAAGCTAAAAACAGAGTTTGATGGTGTCCTGAGTATTTAAACTGGCCTTTTGGCCACACCTCGAATGTTGTCTTGACCAATTAGATATTGTCTTTGCTTGGGGTATTATAAATCATATTTTATCTTATAAAGCACGTGGTCCGAATCCGCTTTTGCAGGGTATAATTTTGGACATGATTCCTATAACACGAATATGATACATTCGACAAATAACTGATAGTCAGAAACATTTCAAGCAAAAAAAGATTCAAACACATACATACTAAACATGAATATGTATCCTTAAGCTATTGTAACGGGCTGAAGAATCACACGACAGGGTTTTGTGCAAAGTGAAGCCCCGGAGGGTGTATTTATTGAACGGTGCTCTGTGTAGTGCTGAACCCTGTAGTGTCCAGTGCTCGTCCTCGGTGCCACATGATCCTGTTTGCCGGCCGGCTGAGTGCAAGGGAACTTGGTGTCCGGTGCTCGGGTGGCGGGCTGGTCGATCCGCAGCTTTCTAGAGGGACAAGAGACACAACGTTAGTTTCAGTCATCTGAAGATCCTCTCTTCCCTCTGTCACCTTCAGCCGCAGCGTTTATAGTCCTCTCCTCATCCGCTTCAGCTGGGACTGATCAGCCCGTTGTGATTGCGTGCAGGTGAATCTCCCTCGTTGCCAGGGCGATGCTGATAGGTGCCCAGGACACAGCTCACACTATCCAATAGTTATTAAAAGACATACACAATAAGTGATTATAAACATGATAGTCAAATGTGTGGGTTACATATAAATGAATATGGAGTTAAGCAATGGACTGATATTCATTTATAAGTCCTTTTGAGTTCATTTTGACCCATTTATCTAGAAAAGACAGTTCCTGTGCCATTCTCTGACAAAAGATGTTCTGTGGGGACCAGAGGTTAAAAGGTCCCCTTAGGAATTTCAGTCTGGTTCTGCTAGGTGGGGGGAGTCAATCCAAGGATCTTGTTTATTACTCTCATGGGTTTACATGTGATGGCCGGTTTTGCATCTTGATTACTTGCCCCAAATTTGACAATCTCTTCTCCTAATTGAAATTGTCAATAATTGTTTCAGTGGTGTTAATGTTGAAAGCTGTTCTGTAAAAGAGTTGGTTGGTTGGTTATCTTGCTTCTGACTCTGGCACTAGGAATGATTTACAACCTCATGTTGCCTTTCTGAGAAATTTGGCTCGTGTTTCAAGCACAGTCCTTAATGACTCTTTAATTTGTCTGGTTGGGATCTGATACGTTACGGTGTGTATACACTACTGTGTGTATACACTACTGTGTGTGTGTGCACTTGGATGGGTTAAATACAGAGCAGAAATTCTGAGTATGATTCAGTAAACTTGACCACATGGCATTTCACTCACTTACAGTGGTGCATTCTTTTCAGAGAGATTTGAACTAGTAAGCTTGAGGTTAAATTGTGTGCTTTTCACAATAATTGTTTCCACCCAGGCATGACTCTCTCTTGAGGGAGGAAAGTTGAGCACCTGCACCCCGGTCGCAGGGCCATTGTGATGAGGCAGAACTTAGCACGGGGGTTGTAGGCTGAGCATGGACAAGTCAAACAGGTGGATTTCCTTGTTGACTCAAACAATATTATTGTTTTTTTGTGTCTAATTCTGTGGAATTAGAGAAAGAAAAGTGCTGCAGTTTAAGTTATAGCTTGCACCAATTACAGATTAGATCTGTTTGGCTGCATGAGACATAATTTGTGGAAAACCATTTATGATGCTTGTCCCTGTTAGCCTTGTTTTCCTTTGATCTCCAAGCTGAGGCAGAGAGATTGTAAGGGAATCAATATTTGGTGGAAATGTGTTGAAGCCTCTTTTCTGTTTCTCAGTTACTGAGGCATCCTCACTGAAGGCTCTGACCTGGCCATTTGGGTTTTTATGTTCTGCTGAATGGCAGGTCTAGTAAGGAGATCCACTCTGATAGCGTCATCAAGTAATTAGGCTTTCTATAAGCCGTCCTGAGTAAAGGATGTAGTAAGGCCTCCTCTCGTCTTAGAGAGTTGTTATGCTGAGGCCTCCATCCTCAGATCCCCATCACACAGTGGTGCATAGTTGTTAGATTTTCTGATCCTCCTTGGCCACTGCTTTTAGGTAGGGATAGCTATGAGCTCAGCTATAGGCTAGAAAATATGTGTTGCAAGCTCTCTGTTAGCCTCCTTGCAGGATGTCTTGAGTATGGGATGTAGTTAGGTCTTCTCTCATCTTAGAGAGTTGTCACATTGAGACCTTCACTCCTAGAGCCCGGCTAGGCAGTTTGCTAAGTTATTAGGCCCTTTGTGAGCCTCCCTGCCTACTGCGGACATTGGCAGGCCTCCTCTCATGACAGATAATTATCTTTATTGAGGCCTCTGCTCCCCAGAGATCTGTTAGAACAGCACTGATAGTTTGTAGGCTCTGTGTGAGCATCCTTACAGGATGTCCAGAGCACAGGGTGTAGTTAAGGCATAACTAAGGCTTCCGCTCCTAGAGCCTGGCTAGGTGGTAGGGTAGAAAGCTAAGTTGTTAGGCTCTCTGGGAGCCACCTTGGACACTGGAATAAGAGTAACAATGTAGTTAGGCTTCTTCTCTCCTGTTGAGACCTTCGTTCTTGAGAAGATCCAATTTATGATCACATTGCTGGTGCAGGAGTGAGGACTCTTTTGAGTCTTGGACTTAGCTCAGCCAATAAAGCACTCATCCCTTCAGCATGGTGGTGTATGTATACCATTCCCAATAGCACCCTCTATGGGACACAGCACAAATTCCCTTTCGAAAGAGATCATTTTAGGTTACGCATGTAACAATGGTTCCCTGGGAATAGGGACGAGACGCTGCATATTTTTGGATTATATTGTAAATAATGTTCAGTTTCTTGCACAGACTGAACGTTTTTCTTCATAAGACCTCTATATATCATTAGGAGCCATGGGTATTAATTGTGTGTTGTCTCTAGATGTTTTAACTTTAACTCTCACAGCAATGTGAGTCAGTGAGGAATGAGGACAGGGCAGTGATGTAACCTGTCCTCTGTATTTTGCTGCATGACCTGGAGCTGGACGAGACATGGATGAACACTGGCCCAAGAACACAATGTCTCATTTGTGGATTTGAACAACATATCTGCCACATGTGTTAAACACCAGTGGGATAAAGTTGTTCCCTTTCGAGGGAACTTCGAACTGCGTCCTCTAGGGGCCGCTTTGGGGAACACCTCGTCGTGACCTGTGTCTGAAGCATACATTGAAAAAACACCAACTTGTTGGCCGGCGACAGCCTCCGACGTCACTACCGGCGTGACTATAAATAAGCACAAGAAAAGCACGTCATTGTCTTCTTCATCTTCACTGACTGTTTTGTTTCAAGCGTACATCTGAAAGAACTGGTAAGGGCGATCTTTCTCTGTTTATCATAGCGACAACTAGCAAGCGTTTAGACGATGTGTGCATCCGTGTCGGCGTTATTTGACACCCGATGACACACGCGATCTTTGCGTCATTTGTTTGGGTGAAGAGCACACACGCGATGTCTTTGAGGAGGCAATCTGCGTGCATTGTGAGCGTTTTTTCAATGGAAAAAGCTCCGCTCACATTCGTCTCTCTTCTGAAAGAAAAGGGAAAAAAAAGGCAGCCATCTGCTTCCGGCGGTTCAGGACCTGTCCGTGTTGAGGCGTGGAAGAGAATGAGCTTGTGAAAATACAGGTGGGTCTGTCTGAATGGTTTAAAGAGGGACTTTCCCTTTCGCGCTCGTAAAAAAAAAAAGAAAAAAAAGAAAGAAGGGCAGCGGACGAGAGAGAGCCTCGGGAGGATGATGTTATATCTTTAACACGAGCCTCGGGAGAATGGTGAAAAAACTGAGGCTGAGCCTTCTTAATTCTCCTGCCCTGCGTATGTACAGCTGTTGGAGGTTATTGATCAAAAATTACCTTTTGACCATAACCCTCCAGCTAAGGTGAGCCCTTTATTTCTACATGATCTCCATACAGAGATTAAAAAGAAACGAAAGATGCCGTTTTCTTCTCGCATCCATCGGTTTCGGCATGAAAGTCATCTGCCGACATTTTTTTTTCTTTCTGCAGGGGAAACATCCTCTCTTAACCTCCCTCCTTGCCATTTAAGCCCCTTCAGAAAATCATCTCGCTTAAATGGCAAGGCATACGCAGTAGAAGGTCAGGCTGTGGCTTTATTACACACAATGCTGGTGCTTCAAGCATATCAGACTGATCTGCTAAGAGACCTGGATAGAGGCAGGGGCCTTTTTCTGATCAGGTAGCTGAGCTGCACCGCACCACAGATCTCTCTCCGTGCTTTTCGGTATTTCCGTTGAGACGGCGATTTGAGAAGTTCAGGGAGACGCAGGCGCACTCTGCTGCTTTCAGATCCTTCGTTCCACGATGGTCCAGGTCTGAGCCCGAACAACATAGGGGTCCTGGCTTGTCTCGATTTGAGGATCAAAGATGGGCACAGAAGGCTAGTGTCGCAACTCGTGCTGCTCCCCCACCTGCGGGCAGGGGTTAGAGGAATCGTGGGTCACGAGGAGGTAAGCAGAACCTAAGGGGTATGATCTAGACGAGCAACGTTCTCGTCCGAATCAGAGTGATAACGAGGTATCTACTCCTTCCCTTTGGGGATTTTTAACCCTCTGGATTCTAAGAGGTTATCAGGAAAAAATAGCCTCATAACGCGTATATATGTTAATCGACTTCAGAGGGTTGACTTCTGCTTTTATCCTCCCCTTCCTAATTCCCCTGTAACCACCAGCTCTCCATCTGATCGAGGTTAGGTGGAAACCTCTAGCATAACAGTCTCCTATGCTGGACCTATAATGTTTTTATGGTTCTATGTTCATAGCAACCACCTGACTGATGGTCCAGACTAAAAGGAGGTGCCCCTTGAGCGGGGCTCCAACTCAGGAGGTTGGGTAAATGTAACCCTCTCTGTATATACTTATATGTATTTAATTGGTGGTGGTTACGTGTCTACTAATAAATTCTGTGAGTTTCTTTTTGCAGTGCTCAGTTACAGTGTTTATTAAACACTCGCCAGCACAAGCCATCCGGCTTCATGTTCTGGTTTTAGGCGGCATTATCATTGGTATTATCACAGGTTTCTGAGGGAGCCTCCTTGATCATCAGGCCTGGCACAGCACTGCAGAGAATTTCATGAATGTCCGGCCAGGTCACCCCGAGGGGTTTCCTGGTCGCTTAGGGGTGCTGTCACATATAGCGGGAAGTGGAGGTGGCAGTTACAGAAGTCTTCTTGTATATGCTACCTCAGGTGATGCTCCCCTCGCCCGAGGTGTGTAAAATTGAGCTTGCCTCTCCAGTGAGATTCAGCGCCTCTGCGAGGCTTAGGAACCTTTAAGTACAAACACTAAGCTACGGTACTTTCTCAAAACCACATGGTGGTCAGTGTGCACTTGAACACTTTGTGCACTTTCTAAAAATCCACAGGTGGTAAGTTTGTATGCAAGACTCTGCAAACTTTCTGAAATCTTGTACGATAAGGGTTACGTGCTTCGCTTCGTTCCCTTTCTTGAGATGATTAGACCTTGGTTCCTTGGGCTCCATTCAGCCAGTGTGTATTTGTTTATACATTTGGGTCAATTTGGGCTATTTGGGTGATTTTCGTGGTAACTTAGCAGCGCTCCCCTTTTTCCAAAAAAGGGTCGCTTATGAGCTCGCTACTCTGAGCTCGGAGTTCTCCTCTCATTTGTGACTGAGTTCTCTGTTTTTTCCCCAGAGCGCTCCAGTATTGTTTCCATAGATCGAGTTGATGACTCTCAATCATACTGTTTTGAGATGCAACATGCCATCTATGAGCTGCTCTATCAGGGTGCCACGAGAGCCCCTCCTTAGAACAATATTTGAAAATCCATGCTATGGTAATTGTGAAAGTGAAGTCTTTGCACACTTTCTGAAATCCAAACTGTGGTAAGTTTGCATGCTACCATTCTGCGTTCTTTCTAAAATCCTATATGGTGAGGGCTTCGCACGGTTGCTTCGTGCCATTTCTTGAGTTGGTAAAAGCCCCGTTCATCTTGGGCGCCACTCCACCTATGTATCCTCGGATACCTATCTAAACAGGGTGTTGATATTATAGAACTGTTGAGACAGGTCTTCCAGCAAGCTTATGCGTAAGCTAGCAGTAGCCCCTGTGTGACAGGCAAGACTTGGTAGAAATACTAGGTTCTTAGCTGTATCCCTTTAAAGGAATCTTTCCTGATTCCAAGCCTTCAGCTCTACCCTGGGCCGAGGCCCTAACAATTAAGTTGGGTATGTAGCTTAGGCCTTTTGGCCATAAGGGGTACTGTCACAGACAGCCGTCTAACGTCCCAGGGGCAACTCCCATGGAAATGGTAGAGTTGGTACTTAGTGCTCGCCATGATTCTGGCCTGTACTCCCCTCAGCATGGCGGCGTGGGTATACTGTTCCCCAAAGCGGCCCCTAGAGGATGCAGTTCGAAGTTCCTTCGAAAGGGAACTGTCTCAGGTTACGAGACACTGTGTCCTCTAGCTCCCTGCCATGCTTCGGACGAAAGCTTCAAACGAAGAAGATAATGACGTGCTCTACCGGTGCTGATTTATAGTCGCACCGGTAGTGACGTCGGAGGCTGTCGCCAGCCAACAAGTTGGTGCTTTTTCAATGTATGCTTCAGACACGGGGCCCCAACGAGGTGTTCCCCAAAGCGGCCCCTAGAGGACACAGTGTCTCGTTCCCTACTCAGGGAACTATGCTTACATATGTAACCTGAGACAGTTTTTTGGGATTTAGGGACATGATTGCTAACATCCCGGCTTGATACGCTTACTGCAGAATTTCTGGTCTTTCATTCCCGCACAAAGGGAAACGTCTTTCACTCCTTATGCTCAGGAAGTGTTGTGTAATGTCTGATTATTTTCTCGTTTTCATCCTCTTTCAGTTGGATATTTTATGTGCTGCACACATGCAGTATTCCTCTATCTCTCTTCTTCCTTTTCTTCCTCTTATCTCTACAATGCACTTGCAAGACAAGGAGACTTTCCATTTTGCAGACTGCAAAGAAATGTTATTCCTCCCACTCTTTAATTCCTTTTCCCTCCCCATCTCTCTTATACACATGTGAAAGTACACAAACAATTATATGCTCACTTTCCATCCCTCTTACTTAAAATAATAATAATAATGTTCAGTCTGCATCACGGAGGAGGAATTACGTCAGTGCGCTGCTGGAGTTACAAAATACAGAGCTCAAGTAGAAAAGAAATGAGATAGAGAAACAGGAAAGGGGACTTTGACTGAGGTAATTTATCAAAGCAGGTTTAAAATGATCTGTTCTGAGGGAAAGAACAGCAAAGATCCACTTTTCTGCAGAGTTTAGCTCTAACCCTAATCAACCACACCTGAATTTGCTAATCAATGTTTTCAGGATCATTAGAAAATCACAGGTAAGTTTGATCAGGGTTGGAGCTAAGCTCTACAACACATTGGCCCTCCAGGAAAAGATTTGAGGAACCTTAGTAAATACAGTGCCCCGTTTTGCTCTCAGAACTGCTTTAATTCTTCATTGTATAGATTCAACTGTGTTGGAAACATTCTTCCGACATTTTGGATGGATCCATGCTGTTTACACCAAATTCTGCCCCTATCATCTGAATATTTTAGCAGAAAACAAGACTCATCAGACCAGGCAAACCTTATCCCAATCTTCTATTTTCAAAGCCTGTGTGAATTGTCGCCCCAGTTTTCTGTTCTTAGATGACAAGAGCGGCACCCAGTGTGGTCTTCTGCTTTTTCTGTTTCTGCTGCTTCAATGTTCAACTTATTGAGTGCTCAGAGTTAATGTTTGAGTTTCCTGTTGTGTTTCTATCAGCTTGAACTAGTAAGACCATTCTCCTCTGAACTCTGACATCAACACGGCATTTTCACCGCCAGAACTGCTGCTTACTTGATATTTTCTCTTTTTCAGTCCATTCTGTGTAAATCTTAAAGATGGTTGTTCATGAAAATCCCAGGAGATCAGCAGTTTCTGAATTACTTAGACAAGCTTTTCTGGCACCAACAACCATGACGTTCATCATCGTTTAAATCACCTTTCTTCCCCATTATGATGCTTGGTATGAAATGCAGTGTCTTGTCTTGACCCTAGCCCTGTTCAGATGGTAATTGTTTCTCATGTTGATGTCTATTAAAATAAATTTACATGGCACTTCAGTCATAAAACTTGTGTATGGCGATTTATTCACAGTGGAAAAGAGAGTTCTGTGATCCTTTAAAATTTCATGTGGCCAGTCGCATGATTATCTGCTCTAAATAAAATGTCATATGCTTGGAATAATAAGAATACTTTCACAAAAAGGAAAAAAATTGTTTTCTTTGCACAAGGTAATTTCAACTCAAATCAATATTCCATGTTCACATATTTATCTGCTAAGTAGTAATAAATAAGTGGGATAATAAGCAGGGTCATGTACAGTCAGCTAGTTCTTATCATAAACTAAACCTTTTCAGAGTGACTAGTACCTTTGGCTTAGTTTATATTGCAATGATACCATTTGAGTCTGCATTAATCTTTATATACTTCCCATCTGGGAAATAAATAATAAAGTTTTCCAATGTTTTCAAAATCTTTGATCATATCAGGCTTATAAGCAGACATACTGTTCTAGCAGATAACACTAATCTACAACATCTTCAACAACAAAAACAACAGTATGAACAGTATATTCAATACCAGAAATGCATGTGCTGAATGCAAGGCTCCCGAGTGTGGCAGCGGATGTGTGCTGCGGGTATTTTTAGAGATGGCTCACGTATGTGCTGTGCAGTTGCTGTCTGTGGTTCACTCATATGGTTACTTGTGAACAGCACCTCGAGTTCTTGACAAAAAATGAGCAAACATACATATTACTTTCAAGCCAAAGATGTAGGGCCTGCAAGTGCCAACACCCACAGCATAAGGAACCATTACACTGTACATTATACATGATGAATTACCTGCTTCCAAAAAGACAAATTATTAATCATTCTATACATGCATGCAAATTACTCACATAATTGAATTACCCTACATGCAGTCAGTCAGCTAGTGATGTAAGAGTGTGCTGTGAGGTGCTTTCAAAGCTGTCACACAAAACTAACACTCGAGCCCAAGAGCTCTGAATGATTTCACACAGGAAGTATGATTATAATTCACTGTATATGTGGAACGATAGCTGATAACACGATAACCCTTCAAGGATTATTAGCATCTAATAAACTGAATTGTACTAATAATCTGCTCAAGGCTGTGCATTACAGTGATTTTACCAAAGGTAAACAGTCTATTTAGGCACAAATATTGTGCAACAATGTTATAAAATAATGCACACTTGTGACTGCATACATTATATTAATTTATCAAGTTGAATGAATTTGTTTGTGATTCAGTTTGATTCACTCATGCTGTTCACTAATTAATAATAATTAATTCAATGTTACTTCCCATTTCTTTATAATTCTATGAGAAATGTGATCTCCAAGTGTTAACTTTTTCAAAGTAAACCCTACAACATTTTTTGTTTACTGTTTAATATGGAAAGAAAAAACATTCAGTGATATTAAAATTACAAATTTAACAAACAATACAGTCTCTCTTTTACCACCCACACACTTATAAACAAACACATACGCACATGCAAATGACATTTTCTGCGGACAAAACATCATCTCTCTGCAAAATGCTGTTTCATTCTCATGCTCACTTCCTCTCTCTCTCTCGCACACACACGCAGATCCAGTAGTGATGTGAAAAGCATTGGACATGACGGTTGTCCTGGTATTCTCCCCTGGGCAGAGTGAATCTTCACAGTGCAGGCTGGTATGAATATTTAACCCTCCTCCTGATGGGGTCACCCTGTCCAGGGCTGCTGGGTTTTCACACAAGGCTGCATGGCTACTGTCATACACACTTCTTATCTCTCTCTCTCTCACACACACACACACACACACACACACAACAGCAAAGAGGGTATCTGAACTGACACCAACCCCAGAGACCTCACACGACAAACGAACGCACATGCAAGCTGATATACTGACCTAACACCTTCATCTCTCAAACATCTGGATGCACACAGTGCAGTCGCAGCAGGCCACTCCATCTGAGTTTGTCCTCATTGGCTGTAGCTTACACACACACACACTGTGACATTTACGCAAGACAGATGACACACACACATGCACAAGACCCAGCAGCGAGGCATATCATGAGCAAAATGAAGCAGTAAGAGACACCATGAGGGCACAAGAACGTTTTATTTGTGTTCGTGTGCGTGCACTGTCCACAACCTGATGAGCCTTTCCCATGAATGTGGTATGGAAATAAGGTTCAAATTTATCCACTTTGGAGAGCGTTTTCAAAAAGCTCAGTTTTCCTTGATTAAAACGCCATCTCAGTGTGGATGGAAGGCCAAAACGGAGAGAAAAAGATGCATTTTCAAACGAAAATGTATTAGTGTGGACATGGCCAAAGTGGATAAATTTGAAAAGGCAGATTTTGCAATGTAGTGTAGACTGTGAAAATGGAGGCTTTTGAAAATGATGACGCAAGTTTAGTCATGTGACACATATTATAAAAATAGATATCTTTGTTTATACTGGTAGTGTGCTCGTTATGTGCTATGCACTAACAAAGTATAGCTATACATGTGTTACTTTGTACACTCTTCATATCACAGTCCTTCAAAGATGAAAGTGAATTTACTCGCAATCGATATTTGAGGCAAACAGACATACAATCAGGAGTTTGTGCGACCTGGATGCGCCAGTGAATGGTAAGAACAGGGGCAGAAATCGCTCAGGGCCCACACCAGAATGTTCTGGGTACTGGCGAACCTCATCAACTACCCAGATGATGCCGTGGTCAGAGCACAGTCACAGAGCGAATTCCGCCAACTTTGTTGAGTGGACACGGGAAATGGATCTCCGTTCTCCGCTGGTTTCCAGGAGGTTACGGCCCATGCCACTTCTTACCCAGAGCCCTCCCCGTGGTATGGAGCATAAGCCCAAGCCCACTGATGATGGAGAGCCATTTCCTGCAGCGATCCGCAAGCCAGAGCCAAGCAACTGAGCAGAGGATCTCCCCGGAAGTTGAGCTCAACCCATCTGACCGGGTGCCAAATCCGACTAAAGAGCACACCACAAGGGAGAAAGCCATTGATGATGTGAGAGCGGAGAGAAGCTCTGCCCCTGCATCATGACTGAGGTTGAGCTGAGTATGGCGCAGAGTTTGTGCAAAAAACTAGAAAGGGGATCTAATAAACTTGGAATCCGAACTGGAGATCGCACTGCCCCCTCTCCTCTCTCACTCATCTCTGCTGGTCCTGTCCAGCCCTCCTTTGTCCTTGGTTCCCTCATTCAGCCCTAAGGGGGCTTCGGTCCTCCAGTGCCTGCTCCTTGAAAATGCACACCCTCCCACCCGCTCCTGCCTCCTCCACCGCTGTCCTCTGGCAGCCCCTCTGCTCGCCCTCAGCACACCATCATTGCAGTGCGAGTCCCACGGGACTGCCATCCTCCAGTGTCACCAGGGTCAGAGTATCCCTCACCTCCGCCTTCAACCTTAGAGGCCTGGACTCTGCCTCAGCCTGTAGACCCAGTGGCTCCACCTTAACTCCTAGCTCCCTTGGTTCCACCTTCACCTGTTGATCCATCAGCTCCACCGGGCTCACTCGTCCCTCTGTCTCTGCCATTGACTCCTCTCCTCTGGCTGCGCCTCGTCACTCTGTCCCACCAGCTCTGTTGGGCTCCTTCCTCCCACCAGTACCACCTTGATCCTCAGCAGAGAGTGGAGTGGAGCGGTGGGATTTTGACTGGAGCGAGGACCGGATTTTTTAAAAGTTGGGGCGTCATGGTTTTCACTATCTCCAAGAGCGCTCTCCACCACCATTCCTTTAAGAATACAATTCATGCCAACAGCCCATAATATAACTGGATATTAAGCAAGAAATCACACGTAAATCACAAGCATGATTTAAACATGTGGGCTACTACAACATTTAATTATTCACACACAATCACTCTCTGAATAATGCATTTAAACAAATGTAATTTTGAAGTGCTACTTCATCTGTATCCGATTTTGAATGAGCAGAAATCTGTAGAAGTAATGCAACAATCCGTAGATAAAATAACTGACAGAAACTTTTCATCACAAACAAAATTTGCATGGCAAAAAGCAGCAATTATACCTTTTAATGCTGACATGTGTTATTTGTTAAGAGGTAGTCCAGCTGGACTCCTCCTGCTCCAAGCCCCTCCCATCTCCATGCTGGCTCCGCCTTCCATCTTCTCCTCTCTGTTTCCTCCATCCATCATCTCCCCTTTGGTCTCCTCCTGTCGTCCTCCTCCGGAACCTCCTCCTTATTTCCAACCTGTTTCTCCCCTTCAGTTGTTTCTATGGTGTGAGGACGTAACTTCGGGGGGATGGGCAGGATGTTTCCTTATTTACTCATCATCCTGTGTTTAAAAGCCCCAGTCCTTTGTCAGGTCTACCAGCTCAGTTTGTGTGTAATTAAGCATGAAGTAACAATTAATGGTAATTTTTTTTTCTACATATAAATAAAACCTAATGAACAATACTAATGAACATTAAACTATAGTAATTATTCCTGTAAAAGTACTGTTAGTGCATGATACCTAATGTTAACTAAATTAACCTTTTTGTGTAGTATGTGTATATTTTTTCAAATGATGACACGAAATGGGAGGTTGTCACATTTATCTCATTTTAGGGTGTATATTTGCTCCTAAACTAATGTAATACACACACACACACAACATAATGAACTGACTAAAAGGTCAAGTCTGCGTTCCACACATACTTTTCAAACTGGACTGGGGCTGAGCACCTCGAGTTTTATTTTAACCTCCAGAGACATGAAGACATGCTGCTATTCCAGCATCTGCATTACTGTCACACCTCTGCATCATCGCCTTTCATCATCCCAGCGCTCACAGACCTGACTCATAGATCATGAAAAAATGCATTTGTAGATCTCACATTGAGGATAGACACACACCTGCTGACGCCAGTCTGAAAGCCTACCACTGCTCTTTCTTTTAACCAGGAGGTGAGCTGGTGTCAAGGCGTTTGTATTGATTGCTCTCTTATGTCACTGTTGGACCTGGTCATTTCTGACGCAACTGCAATGACGGCCATAATCCCCCCATGGTCAGTCTGAGTGACCTAGACAAACAGAAACGGGGTAGGAGGGAGAGCTAAAAACTGTGTGATGTTTACCAACTGATAGCGTACAAGCCTACATTCCTCTGATTAAGATAACAGCAGAGCTCTGGGAAGCAGAAGGGGACAGGAAATACAGTGCATTCAGAAAATAATACCATAGAATAATTTTCACATTTTGCTTTGTTCCAGCCTTTAAAATGCTAAAATCATGAGCTGATGAGTCCAAAATGTGTAGTGTAAGTACCGTTTTTATTTTCTTTATATCGTTCTACATTCCATATTCCATAATTACAAAGCAAAACATGATTTGTGATAACTTGCAATTTCTTAAAAATAATTAATTGTTTTTTGGGGAGTATTATAGGGAATTACTTCCATTGTGCATTGCAGATCCTTTCAAACTTTGTCAGCCATTCTCTTACGAAAAATAAGTGTATTCAAGTGTGCTATTAGTATACTTCTTTTTAACTTTAAACAGGAAAGTATGCTTTTAGTTGACTTTTTATGTACTTCTCAGAAATGGGCTTTATTTACTCCTCAGAAATATATTTAAAATGTCATTTAAGTATACTTGACCTTCACTTAGAAAAACTCTAAATATGTTTGAGCTATACCAGAGACAGTTTATAAGAGACATGCCACTTTCTCAATCCTCAATAAAACTATATAAAGAAAACCCATAACAGCAAAGATGGCGGTTGTGTGCACATGTCCCGCCCCTCCCGCTGGAAAGCCAATCAAATGCTTTTAACAGTCAAGCCGGGAAACACTTAAGCCTATCGTCTGGTTCCACTGACGTATGCGCACAGTTGAGGAACCCTTGCGCATGCGTAGTAAAGGTATAACCTGTGGGGAAAAAGGCGTTTTAAACCTTATTTTGGGGCAAAGTCATCCAAATTTTTCAGCGATTTTTATTATATTTCACTGCTGTTTCTATACATATTTTTTATATTTATATTATAATACATAATTCATTTAGATAGGAGCCTGGTCTTGTTATTCTGAAATAGCTGCCTGGAGGCGTTGCCAAGATGGTGGCCGAGTGGCATGACTTGCCTGAAAGGACTTTGGCTATGCTCCTAAAATCTGTGTTTTCATTATTATATGGTAGAGGGCGCTAGTACACATCTACTGCACTGATTTTCCAAAAAAACACAAGTGAAGAAGAAAAAAGAAACAACAGATACTTACACATGTAACATGATTATCTGACATGAAACAGCATCAAAACTGTAACGTTTTGGAATAAAATGACCGATGAAGAGGTAATAATTACAGTCAAGCTTTCTTTATTTTCTTTATTTTTTTATGAAACTTACCCACATTAAAGTGTTAAAAAAAGAATGCATGAAGCTAGAATAAAAAAAAAAATATGTTTTTGTTTACAAGCAGCCTGTTCTTTCTTTGGATGTTTTGTATGTTGAGATATTCACACAACAAAATATATACAAATAGGAACATAGTAGTATACTTAAAGTATGATTTAAAGTTCACGTAAAGAAAAATTATGAGTATACTTGCAGTATAAAACTACTAGTAGTTTACTGAGACTATATACTTCAAAGTGTACAAAGTATTTAATTATTTAACTATCAGTAAACCTATAAGTTCACTTTTAGTATAATTGCACTACAAACTACAAACATAGAGGTAAACTAGTTGTGTACTCAAAGTTTGCTACTGTTATACATAAAGTATACTTAAAAGTATACTTTTATATACTAGAAAGTGGGCCAATTTAGTCCCAAGGAGTATTGAAACAGTACAAGTATATTACTAGAACTGTGATCGTTGTATACTTGCTATATAAAGTATACTTAAAAATATACTTGAACTTTACTTAATTATACTTAGTAAAATAAACTTGAAGTATACTACTTTTTGGTAAGGGTCTCTTCAGAGATGTTTGATTGGGCTTATAAACCCAGACTCTGGCTGGCTCACTGAAGGGCATTCACAGAGAGTTGTCCCAAACCACTCTTTCATTGTCTTGGCTGTTTAGGATCATTGGAGCTGAGCTTATGCCACCATCATGCTTCACCATTGGGAAGGTGTTGTGCTGAATGAGGGGATGAATGTAAAGCCCAGATTGGTGATGGTTGAACTTATACAAATTTCAATGTTTTTAGCAACTCCGCACATACTCTTTGTAGCTTAATTAGAGTGACCATACGGCTTTTGTTCACATCTCTTTTGATAGGTGTGTCCACACTTGGCTGGTTGGTTCAATTAAAGTGATAGTTCACTCTCAAATTAAATGTTGATATGTTTTAGCTTACCTCAAGAACATCCAAGATGTAGGTTTCTTTGTTTCCTCAGTATTTCCCATTTTGATATTTTAGGTCAAACCGTTCTTGTCTGTGACTCATATAATGGAGATCTATGGTCACCACCTCAAAGAGCATGCACAGAGGAGTCAAAATTAAACAATTCCCCATCATAAGTACACAATGATGACCTAAGACACGAAACGAGCGGTTAGTGTAAGAAAACGAACAGTATTTATATCATTTTTACCTCTTGTACACAACCACGTCCAACTGATCTGAGGGCACGAGTGCTTCCTGATGTGACGTGTGCGCGCGCGATCTGGCTTTAGTCTGCGCAAGCGCGGAAAGCCCCGGATGTGATCTCTCGTGCATGTACATAACTCATTGTTTACCAAACGATACGCCACCAATCTGCACTGTTTGAAATATAATGCAGTAATTGTAATTAATTAATTTGTTTATAATGCACCCTATAATCATTAATCCCCCAGCATTTTGCACATTGTGTTTAGTTTGCCATGTATAAACTGGAGGCAAAGTCCAATGCCAGAGGGACCCAATGGCATGCTGTCAATAAAGTGAGTAATGTGTTGTATTTTTATTGACAGCATGCCATTGGGTCCCTCTGGCATTGGACGTCGCCTCCAGTTTATACGTGGCAAACTAAACACAACGTGCAAAACGCTGCGTCTCAACAGTGGAGAAAACTCAGGATCTTCAGTCAGGCAGGTGTGTGATGCGATACTGTCAGTGTCCTCGTTGTCGTCTTGTAGTTGTTCCATTCGTGAAAACATATGCTCTCCACTTCTGTTGGCATCTCACAATACTTGCTACTAAAACACCACCAGTTTTGAAGAGATCTCTGTCTCTCTGAGGCTTGAAGACGTGCTGCTGCAGCGGATCGCTCCTGAATACTTGGTCTGTGTATTCTGGTTCAAATAAATATGGTTGTGAAAAAATTTTAACGTTGTCTATGGATATATTGAAATTGTCTTCCATTGAAATTTCCTGTACATCTAAATATGTTTAGATCTTCACAGTGAAAGGTAATACTTCTGAAATCTGTGTAAACCATAGACAGTAAGTGTAAACAATGAGTGACGTTCATGCACGAGAGATCATTTCCGGCACTTTCCGCGCTTGCGCAGACTAAAGCAAGAGCGCGCGCACACGTCACATCAGGAAGCACTCGCGCACTCAGATCAGTTGGACGTGGTTGTGTACAAGAGGTAAAAAGAGATATAAATACTGTTCGTTTTCTTAGTTCCTTAGTTTCCGCTAGTTTCGTGTCTTAGGTCATCAGTGTGTACTTATGATGGGGAATTATTTAATTTTGACTCCTCTGTGCTTGCTCTTTGAGGTGGTGACCTTAGACCTCCATTATGTGAGTCACAGACAAGAACGGTTGGACCAAAAATATCAAAATGGGAAATACTGAGGAAACAAAGACACCTACATCTTAGATGTCCTTGAGGTAAGCTAAAACATACCAAATTTAATTTGAGAGTGAACTATTCCTTTAAGACAAACTCTTGTGCAAATGCTCTGTACGTGCAGTTAATTTAAGTAAGTGTGAACGCTCCCATCTGAACTTTGGTGGTCAAAAATAAGTGGTCCGAGACCCACCTTTTCCATGTGCTATGGACAAAATCCTTAAACAGTTTTGACTCATTTACACATTTTTACACTTACATACATACACTCTGCA
Organism: Carassius gibelio; assembly: GCF_023724105.1. NCBI lineage: Eukaryota > Metazoa > Chordata > Actinopteri > Cypriniformes > Cyprinidae > Carassius > Carassius gibelio. The sequence continues at coordinate 4,036,390 of NC_068379.1, read as the reverse complement.
GAGTTTTTCAGCACCATACACACGTTTATTTAGCTGAGCACACAGCAGTTCTATTCACTAAGCTGTGTCTCAAAATATACATCATAACATGTATATACTTACATCATATCCTTTTGACATTTGTTTTGCCAAAAATGACCAGTAAGCAAACCATTATCTATTAATAAAATGTGAAAAGTTAAAATGTTTTTAACTTTCTGAATGCACTCTAAATTAAACTGATCAAAATTGCAATTTCCTCTTTCTTTACAATCATCAATTACGTTAGTTGCATCATTCTGTCAGGTAGATAAAACAACAAAATTAACCAACAAAATCACCATCGGCACATCACACACTGCCAAACTGCAATCTTCTCACTCGAAGAAAATGCTCTCACATTACAGCTGTGGTTAACAAGACAGGAAGTCAAGTATTTTCGTGAGGGATAGATTATGTACTGATAAAAATTATACAAATATACATATGAAATTGTATATCATCTTTACTTTTAAAGGAAACAATAGGTAGGAGAACACAAATATCAGGGAACGGATACATTTAAAGGTGAAAGAAGAGAAATTCAGTGATGGTGAATAATAAGACATTGATGGTGGTCGTCCTCCTAAACATCTTTTTGACAGGAAGTCAAACAAAAGGTTGGTTTAGAAAATGTTTTAGAAATATGAGATAATGTGCTTGTTAATGTTTATTACCTAATGATCAACAGATCTTTATTTAATGTAAATGTTAATGCTTTCAAATGTCAATGAACTTTTAATTCATAGGATCATGCACTTTTTGAAAATCTTCAAATGATTTTGACAAATGGTTAACATAAAAGCTGAATTAATAAATCATTATCAAACATTATACAATGCTTAACAGATCATTAGTTAATCCTTAAAAATTATTAAACTTTAAATTCATATGATCATGCACTTTTTAGAAAAATCCAACAAATGACTTTAACTAAAATTATACGATTAAAAGCTAGTTTGTTAATGTACTTTTGAATGATAACAAATGTTATTAAACGTCAGTTCGTATATTACCCAATGCTCTTTTTATATTTAGAAATGTGAAAAAATTTTGTTAGCACCCCACAAACTAATCATGTTAACATACAATTCATTAACTCATAATCACAGTCTCTAAAGGTCGTATATTTGGTTATTATTTGTTGTGTAGATTTAACAAATCATTCACTGATTATTATTTCTTCATGTTTTTGCTTTACACAATCTAAAAAAAAAAAAAACTTAAAAAAATGTTTATTAATGTTTACTAATCATTTAGTATATTTATGTGCATTGGACTTTTAGCTGCTGTAACAGCGTTTGTGTAAAGAGTGGTTATGAAATAATTATCTGTTAAAGGGATAGTTCACTCTCAAATTAAATTTTGGTATGTTTTAGCTTACCTCAAGGACATCTAAGATGTAGGTGTCTTTGTTTTCTCAGTATTTCCCATTTTGATATTTTTAGGTCAAACCGTTCTTGTCTGTGACTCATATAAGGGAGGTCTATGGTCAACACCTCAAAGAGCATGCACAGAGGAGTCAAAATTAAACAATTCCCCATCATAAGTACACACTGATGACCTAAGACACGAAACGTCTCGGTTAAGTCTGTAACCTCGGTTCCCCGAGAAGGGAACGAGACGATGCGTCGATAACGCTTTGGGAACGCATTCTGCGTGAGTGCGTCTGAAGCATCCATGTCAACTAGTCCAATGGCGAGAGTGAGCGTCAGGAGTGACGTCACGACCAGGAATTGATAAAAACCCCAACCGGAGCAACCGGTGTTAGCTTCGACAGTGCCGAAGCAAGTCGATCACAGGAACGAAGGAAGTATGGCAGGGAGACGCATCGTCTCGTTCCCTTCTCGGGGAACCGAGGTTACAGACGTAACCGAGACGTTCCCCATCGAGGGAGAGACGATGCGTCGATAACGCTTTGGGAACGAGAATACCCAAACCGCCATATTACAAGTGCCTGAGTGTCAGACAGAAAACCCAAAGCCTCTAGAATTAAAAACCTGAGACCCGGGAGTAGCGTCCAGGTCTAGGCTATAAAACCTGACGAATGTGAGTGGCGAGGAACAGCCTGCCGCATCACAAACATCCTGAAGAGAGGCCCCAGATAATAAGGCTCTAGAGGCCACCATACTCCTAGTAGAATGAGCTCTGACCCCCAAAGGGCACGGTAGGTCAGAAGACTCATAGGCAAGAAGGATAGCCCCAACTATCCACTTACTAAGTGTCTGTTTAGTGGCAGGAAGACCTATCTTAGGTGACCCGAAACAAACAAACAGCTGATCGGATTTCCGAAAAGAAGAAGTCCGATGAACATAAGTGCCCAATGCTCGCACCGGGCACAAGAGGTTAGACTTTTCCTGGTCCGATGATGCAAACGGGGGAGGACAGAAAGCCTGCAGAACAATAGGTCTCGGAACAACGGTCGGTACCTTAGGGACGTATCCCTGCTTCGGGTAGAGAAATGCTTTGACCATCCCAGGTGCAAATTCAAGGCAGGTGGGAGAAACCGAGAGAGCCTGAAGGTCTCCGACTCTTTTAAGGGACGAAATAGCAAGGAGAAAAGTAGTCTTAAATGAAAGAAACTTCTCAGAGACCGAATCTAGGGGTTCAAACGGAGCCCTAGAAAGGCCTTCTAAAACTATAGCCAGGTCCCAGGCCGGCAATCTAGAACGAGTTGCAGGTCTCAGCCTCAAGGTGCCACGAAGGAAACGAGAGATAAGAGGGTCTCGACCCAGAGATGCACCACCCACTGGGGCATGGAAAGCCGAGATGGCCGCCACGTAAACTTTTAAGGTGGATGGACATAGACCAGAAGCGAAGTGGTCTTGTAAAAACTCAAGAACTGAGCCAACAGAGCAGTGGACGGGGTCACACTGATGTTGGTAACACCAAGAAGAAAAAACATTCCATTTGAGTCTATAAAGTTTCCTCGTAGCTGGAGCTCTGGAGCTAAGAATGGTCTCCACAACCTCAGTTGAGAGACCACTCTCTATGAGTTGCGCCCCCTCAGAGGCCACACCCAAAGCTTCCAAATCTCTGGCCGGGGGTGAAATATAGTGCCCCCGGCCTGAGATAGAAGGTCTTTCCTGATCGGGATCTCCAAGGGAGAACCGTCGAGGAGATGAATCAGGTCCGCAAACCAGATTCGACTCGGCCAGTGTGGAGCTACGAGAAGTAGACTTACTCCGTCCTGGCGGACTCTCTCCAGAACTCCTGGGAGCAGAGCAACAGGGGGAAAGGCGTACAGACGTAGCCTCGGCCACGTCTGTACCATAGCGTCCAACCCCAGGGGGGCTGGATGAGTAAGGGAGAACCATAGTGGACAGTGCGTCGTGTACTGAGAAGCAAACAGATCCACTTTTGCCATAACTTTCCCATATGAGCTCCACCACCTCCGGGTGAAGCCTCCATTCCCCTGGCCTCAGCACCTGCCTCGACAGGGTGTCTGCTCCAATATTCTGAGTCCCTGGTATATACATCGCCCTCAGAGAGCGTAATTTCCCCAGAGACCACAGGAGGATCTGGTGCGCTAATTTGCAGAGAGGGCGCGAGCGCAGACCCCCCTGACGGTTGATGTAAGAGACCACCGATGTATTGTCTGTGCGGACCAGCACATGATGGTCCCTCAGGTCTGGCAGGAAGTGCCTCAAAGCTTTGAAGACAGCCATCATCTCCAGGCAGTTGATGTGCCAAGAGTGATGATGGCTCTCCCACAGACCCTGAGCTGAGCGGCCTTCCATTACCGCTCCCCAGCCGGTAAGGGAAGCATCTGTCGAGATGGTAACCCGATGACAAAGAGCTCCCAATACTGGACCCTGGGACAGGAACCAGTGTTCTCTCCATATGACCAAGGCGCGGAGACACCGCCGCGTGATCTTGATCGTACGAAGTGGGTTTCCCCTCGGGGAGAACCCTCTGGTCCTGAGCCACCACTGTAAAGGTCTCATGCCCAGCAGGCCAAAGGGGATCACATTGGACGCTGCTGCCATGAGACCCAACAATCTCTCGAACTGTTTTACAGTGCGTGACTGGCCTAGCTTTAGCTCCGAAGTGGCTGCGAGGATGTTGGCTACACGAGCGGGCGAAAGAGAGGCTCGCATCGTGACCGAATCCCATACCACCCCAAGAAAAGTGGTCCTCTGTAATGGAGATAGCACACTCTTCTTGGTATTGAGCCTCAAACCCAACTTTTGCATATGAGCGAGGACGACATCTCGATGCCGAACCGCCAACTGTTCTGATTCCGCTAAAATCAACCAGTCGTCCAGGTAATTCAGAATACGTATGCCCTGCAGCCTGAGCGGGGCCAGAGCTGCATCTACGCATTCCATGACCAGAGCCTGCTCGGGATGCACTACTGTGAGCAACACCCCGTTGTAGCGTGGGGGACGAGAACCGAACTGGATTCTGTAACCCTTCTCTACTATCTGCAGGACCCATTGAGATATATTCGGCAGACTTTTCCATTCTGTCAGACATTCTACTAAGGGAACCAGCCTCTCGAGGCTGGCCTCTGGTGTATTTTGAACAGCTAGTTCGGGGACCTGAAGCCGAAGCGCAGGAACCACCCGAGCTAACTGCTCTTGGACCCCCCTCAGAGGGAGCGAGCCTGACGCAGCGTCTGGGAGACACAGCGCCAGAGACCTGCTGGAGACCGCTGCGCCCCGAGGCACCAAGGGTGGCGGGGTTGGCAGGACGGCCCCGTGAGAGCACCGAGACCGGACGGGCACCGTATACTGAGGTGTACACCGCACCGTCTCGATTGGGGCTGCCCTCACAGGTCTGACCCATTTGGCGTCAGGACCTTTTCTTCTGAGCCGAAGCTTTCTTAGCGAGAAGAACGGTCCTCAGATCCGGCTTCTGCTTAGATTGCTTTGGCTGTGAGTGCTGGCTCGGTCCCCGTGATTTTTGAGGAGGAGCGCGAGACGCAACACTCTCTTTTTGAAAAACACGATATGAGGAGCATGATGGCTGGGGCTGCTTTGCACGCCCAGAAGCATCAGGATTAGAACGGCGAGGGAGAAAACTTTTAAAAGCTTCAGATTGCTTTTTATTTTCTTGAAATCTTTCAACCACTTCATTCACAGCATCACCAAACAGACCTTCATGAGAAATGGGAGCGTCTAAAAGAAAAGATCTATCTTTATCTTTAATATCTGAAAGATTAAGCCAAAGGTGTCTTTCTGTAGAAACCAAAGCAGCCATAGATCTACCAATAGCACGTGCTGTTTCTTTAGTCGCCCTGAGAGATAAATCCGTAGCCCGACGAAGTTCGCGAATTTCGTCACGGCTGACTCCCTCGCTGTTATCTAACTCCCCCAGCAGCTCAGCCTGATAAGCCTGAAGCAAAGCCATCGAGTGAAGGCAAGCTCCAGCCTGACCTGCTGCTGTGTAAGCTTTACCCACTAAATTAGATGTGATCTTTAAAGGCTTCGTGGGCAAAATCGGGTTCTTAATAGATGACGCTGAACCAGGGGAAAGATAGCTCGCGAGCGTCTGCTCCGCCCGGGGCATCGCCTCATAACCATTTTCTTTCAGCCCTCTTATATCAGAATAAATGCGCACTTGAGGGCTGAAAAGACGTGATGAATATGGCTTATTCCACGATCTAGACAGCTCACTGTGAAGATCAGGGAAAAAAGGGAGACCCCGTGATGTAGGCGATGTTTTAGAAGACAGAAAACGCTCGTCTAATTTGCTTTTAGGACGAGCGCTCTGTTTATCAGATGGCCAAGATATATGTAATTTATCTACAGCTCGTGTTAATACATCAACCAACTCCTCATATGCTGGGGAAAGAGATGGCGAATCCTCTTCCCCCCTGATTGTGTCACCTTCACTGCCCGTTACATCTAACTCCTCGGAGCTAGAGCAACGAAGCAATGGGCTCTCCCCCCGGGCGGAAGAAGCCGCGGGGCGGGCTTCCGACACCGGAGTTTGAGCTATGGATCTCCCAGGTAAGGGAGGAGAAAGAGCCCTCGGACCCGTCTCCAACCCCGCTGAGAGATCCATTTGCGAACCCCAGGAATGCATTCTCCGTTCTGCCTCGGCAGAAGCGGGTCCTGCACCCTGAGGAGCGCGAGGCTCGCCGCTCTTCTCATCAAAGAGTGACAAGCGGGAGCGGAGCATGTGAAGCGAAAGCTTCTCACAATGCGGGCAATCAGTCTCCTCGAAGGCTGATAACGCATGCTCCACTCCCAAACAAACTACACAAAGCTCGTGTGTATCCCCACCCGTTAAATAACGCGGGCAGGGAGAAGCACACGGTTTGAATAGTTGCTTAGCCATAGTATATAAACTTTGCACAAGACAACAGTAAATATGACAGACAGGTTTGACACAGATCGCTTGCTGAGGCACAGAAAAGCTAACACCGGTTGCTCCGGTTGGGGTTTTTATCAATTCCTGGTCGTGACGTCACTCCTGACGCTCACTCTCGCCATTGGACTAGTTGACATGGATGCTTCAGACGCACTCACGCAGAATGCGTCCCCAAAGCGTTATCGACGCATCGTCTCTCCCTCGATGGGGAACGAGCAGTTTGTGTAAGAAAACGAACAGTATTTATATCATTTTTACCTCTTGTACACAACCATGTCCAACTGATCTGAGTGCGCGAGTGCTTCCTGATGTGACGTGTGCGCGCTCTGGCTTTAGTCTGCGCAAGCGCGGAAAGCCCCGGATGTGATCTCTCGTGCATGTACATAACTCATTGTTTACCAAACGATACGCCACCAATCTGCACTGTTTGAAATATAATGCAGTAATTGTAATCAATCAATTTGTTTATAATGCACCCTATAATCATTGCGATTGTAGGGTGCATTATACCCTCTATTGACTCTATTGACAGCGTGCCATTGTGTCCCTCTGGCATTGGACGTCGCCTCCAGTTTATACATGGCAAACTAAACACAACATGCAAAACGCTGGGTCTCAACAGCGGAGAAAACTCAGTATCTTCAGTCAGGCAGGTGTGTGATGCGATACTGTCAATGTCCTCGTCGTCGTCTTGTTGTTCCATTCGTGAAAACATGTGCTCTCCACATCTGTCGGCATCTCACAACACCAATTTTGAAGAGATCTCTGTCTCTCTGAGGCTTGAAGACGTGCTGCTGCAGCGGATCGCTCCTGAATACTTGGTCTGTGTATTCTGGTTCAAATAAATATGGTTGTGAAAAAAATTCAACGTTGTCTATGGATATATTGAAGTCGTCTTCCATTGAAATTTCCTGTACATCTAAACATGTTTAGATCTTCACAGTAAAAGGTAAAACTTCCGAAATCTGTGTAAACCATAGACAGTAAGTGTAAACAATGAGTGACGTTCATGCACGAGAGATCATTTCCGGCACTTTCCGCGCTTGCGCAGACTAAAGCCAGAGCGCGCGCACACGTCACATCAGGAAGCACTCGCGCACTCAGATCAGTTGGACGTGGTTGTGTACAAGAGGTAAAAAGAGATATAAATACTTTTCGTTTTCTTAAGGCTGGTTCACACGGCAGGATAATTAGGCCGATTTTAGCCTCGATTTACCCCTTCCGACAATCTTAGGATGCTCCGATTATCGTAAAATAATCTGATAAAATATTCCTGCCGTGTGTGGTGTGTTAAGACTGCTCTCCTCTGCTCGGAAGAACGTCGGGACCGATCCGATCCCAAATCGGGGATATCCAACATGTTGGATTTATTTGGCCCGATTTCTTCTCGTGTATGGTGTCCCCCGAGGACAAACAATCACGCAGCCTGTGGACTGTGGCGTGTAGCCAATCAGAAAGCGAGATGACGAGGCGGTGAGGAAGTACCGGGAAACAAAATCAAAACAGCCGGCGTATATAATATAACAAATATGACAAATACAAATAAAGTCGATGGGCATAACTACATCCACAACTGCAGTACACCAGAGTACATGGAAACGAATATATGAACGTTTATTTCAATGGTAATTAATCTGTGTAGTGCGTAACAACATTTCTATGAGATAAAACAACAACTTACCTCCATATCATGATGTAGCAAGTATAGTCCATGCTCGCATTGTCTCCACCTCTTTGACCATCGCCTTTTCTTGTTTTTCTTATGTTTTTTTCCGTTAAAAACAAAGCACAAACTATGGCCACTGCATCCTCTTCGTCCACCATGATTGTTTCCTCTGAAGTCACGTTTGATCTCGAGGGATTTCGCGAGATTTCCCATCTGACCTGGGAATGCTCGGGAGTCAAATCGGTTCGTGTGTGATGTGTTGATATTGCCACACACTGAACGGACAAAACTGTTAGACCAGTGATTTTTTATCGCCGTGTGTGGGGTCTCTCAGGTTTGGAAAATTGGCCGACAATTCGTCGCGTGTGAACCAGGCCTTACACAGTGTGTACTTACGATGGGGAATTGTTTAATTTTGACTCCTCTGTGCTTGCTCTTTGAGGTGGTGACCATAGACATCGGTTGGACCTAAAAATATCAAAATGGGAAATACTGAGGAAACAGAGAAACCTACATCTTGGATGTCCTTGAAGTAAGATAAAACATACCAAAATTTAATTTGAGAGTGAACTATCCCTTTAAGCATTAGGTAATGTTTAATAAGTTTACAAGTATACATTAACAAGTACATTATCTTTTAAGCATGAAATAATGTTTGTTAATTGTATATAAATGAAAGTTATTATAAAGTGTTACCCTATAAATTTGCTAAATCTTCAATATCCCACACTTACATTAGATTGACCAAAGTTAACTGTACATCTTACTGGAGTGAATGATTGTGTTTCCATGTGCTGAGCCTCACATTAACCTGTTACTAACCCGCTGTGCCACTAACTGTCCTGTAGGAGAACAAGACACTGGATCACATCATAAAGATTCTGCACTTGATAAACTCACAGGTCAGACAACATACACTTTTATTCATTTATGTAAATACATTGCACTATTTCATGAATATGGTAAATATTATATAAATATACACACACACACACACACACACACACACACATATATATATATATATATATATTATACCAATGGTCAGTGAAAGTAAGTGCTTAACATTGTGAAAACATGAATTGTCAAACTATTTATAGAACTTTATATAATCACTGTGGCGAGTGGGGCGGGGCCGAGAGGCGTGGGAACGAGGAGTGAGGCCAGGTGTAGTGATTGGAGATGAGCTACACCTGAGCCCCACCGCTAGTATCGAGTCCCACGTAGGAGATGGAAGGATATAAAACTGGAGTGACGACCGTGAAGGACGAGAGAGGACCAGGCCTGGGACATTATTTTAATGTGTGTGCTTTTTATTTATGCGCACCAGTCGGCCGTGAGGGGCTGGTGCGCCGTTTTGTATTTATTTTGGATATTAAAGTGCTTTTTGATTGTGCGCCGGTTCCCGCCTCCTTCTTCCCGATGTATATGGAGTTTTAAATATTGTTACAGTGGTGCCGAAGCCCGGGAGAAGGAGGGACGCGCTGCTGAAGATCCCTCGCCGCTGTGGTGAATCCGCGGTGCCCTCGAGCTGGCGAGGTTTGTGCCGCCATGGACGCTCGAGGCGGTGGGCTGGAGCGAGTTGCCGGGGACGGGCGAGCTCGCTGCCGACCGCCCACGACAAGGAGGGGCGGCTGCCGTCCGTGAGGGAGCGGAGGAGTCGGCGCCGTTCGCCAGGGGGCCGGAGCCTGCCGCCTCCGTGACGGAATCCGGAGGGGCAGGGAACGGGGGACTCCTGCCGCTGCCCAAAATAGGAGGAGCCGTCGCCGTCCACCGGGCGGCGGAGGAGTGTCGTGCCGTCCGCCGAGGGCCGTCCAGTGCCACCGCCGGGCACCGCGGAGGAGATCACCCAGCCGGTGGAGGGCCGAGCAGCAGTGCGTCTGGGAACCGGATTTTTTTTTTTTTTTTTCCTCTCTCCCCTCTCTCGTCCCTGTCGCTCCTCCTTCCATCTCCTTTTCTCTCGCCTCGTCTGTCCTACCCCCAGGTTCCCGCAGGTCCCCGTGAGCGGTCTCCCCCGGAGGGAAGGGGGGAGGGGAGTAGAGCGCAGTCTCGGGAGTACCCCCCGGCCTGCGAGGGGCGATGGGGGTATGTGGCGAGTGGGGCGGGGCCGAGAGGCGTGGGAACGAGGAGTGAGGCCAGGTGTAGTGATTGGAGATGAGCTACACCTGAGCCCCACCGCTAGTATCGAGTCCCACGTAGGAGATGGAAGGATATAAAACTGGAGTGACGACCGTGAAGGACGAGAGAGGACCAGGCCTGGGACATTATTTTATGTTTTGGCTTTTATTTGTGCGCACCAGTCGTCCGCGAGGGGCTGGTGCGCCGTTTTGTATTTACTTTTGAATATTAAAATGAGTTTTGATTGTGCGCCGGTTCCCGCCTCCTTCTTCCCGATGTATATGGAGTTTTAAATATTACAGTAGTTACAATCACTATTTTACATTCATTCAATTCAACTAGCTGCTTTTCATGTGGAGGAATTTGTGCCTCTAATGCTTAAAAAAATTAACATTATATTGTAAACTGTATTGATGAAAAGTGCCAATTGTGTTATATCTATTGTCAAAGTAGAGCTGCTGTGTATGTCGTAACTATTTTAGGGGTTAAAGGAAAAGACGCATCGAAGGATAAAAGTTTAGTGTATAGTGAACAAAAACAATTAATCTAAACCAAAATTTTTCCCAAGATTTTACTCTAAATCAATATTTAATATATATATAATTTTTTTTTTTTTTTTTTTTTGCAGTTTCTCAAGAGCAGATCTTTATTTCAGGCAGCGATGTGACTTTACGGTGTGGCAATCTCACTTCTGTCAAATGGAATGAATTAATTTATATAAGCTGGAACATCAGCCTGCAGGACAAAAAATGTAGAGTTGGTGTGTCACCCAAGCTGGACGACACATGCAATGATGGAAAGAAGCTGGAAAACACCTCAGATGGAGTTTCTCTATTCATTCCCAAGATTTCAATTGAAGATGAAGGGCTTTACTTTTGTGATTTATCATATAAAGGAGGAAGCTATGCACTAAATGTGTCTGTAAGCGGTGAGTACAAACACAATTTATAGTAAAACTATTGAAAAAGCTGTGAAAATGTTTGTAGTTTACATAACAGGTTTACATAATAAGGCTAGGAGTAAAGCCACTAACTGATAACTTATTTCTAGCTGAGAACTTGAACATCTCTCAAACTTTCACCGTAGTAATAAACCAGTGCTGAATCCAGTTCACTGTACAAAACACATGTAAAGCTGAAATAAAGCAAATGGTGTTACTGATGAGTAAATTTAATTTAATTCTTTGTTTTTAGTTACCAATGTTTCAACCAAGCAGGACAGTGAAAACAATCAAAGGATTGCTGTCTGTAATTCCAAATATAAAATGAAAGCACCCACTCTTCATTGGGAACCTGCCGTGAACTTTTCCTCCAGTTCTGTAAAGAAGCTTGGGAGGTTTTTTATGCTGGAGAATAAAGTATATCTGCCAGAAGATCTCAACATTAGTGAGCTCACCTGTGTGGCCACATACACGTCTAAGTCCGGCTCTGTGCAGCACAAGAGCACACTTCTTCTTACAGGTGAGCACACTGTACATGAAAAGGTAATAAGAATTGTTTTCTTAACCCTTGTGGATTGTTCAGATTCACTACCCTTTCGGTATGTTCCGGATGAAAACATCCACTCAATTAAACTGCTGTAAAAATGTATCATATTCATTTTTTTTTTCACTTTTTTTTCATAAATCTGTTAATCAACTTCAGTCCTGATCAAAACTACCAAATGTTTTTTTTTTTTTTTTTTTTTATCCAAGATTTTAACTCTTTAATTGCCAAGTTCATAAATTATGTCACTGATTTGGGGGGAAAAACACACAAAATGACTTACATTCAATATAAAAGTAATTAAGGCTGGATTTTTTTTTTTTACTTTTTATAACAGTCTTGGGCATGTCAAAGATTAGTAGCAACATTGGCTTTGATGCATTTTTAGTTTTTGTGCAGCATTAGATTTAATCCTTTTCTTAATTAGTTGTTGGTGGCTGTTTTTGCCCCATTGACTTCCATTATAACGACATTTTTTGATTGCAAAGTCATGACATCATATAATCATGCATTCTTGATCGTTGGTGGTTTTCCCTGTTGGGAAGAGGTAACATTTGTTATTTTTACAGTTGATCACTAGGTGGGACCATTAACCCTTTAGATAGGCCTGTGCAAAAAAAGATTAGTTTCTGACTTGTAAATGAAGCTATATGGAGTATAACAGCATATTATATTTTGTGTGTATGTGTGTGTGTGTGTGTGAAAGAGAGAGAGAGAGTGTGTGAGAAAGACCTTTGCGCACTTACCTTGATGTACACGTCAGCTCTTAGAACTACATGGAGTTAACAAAAGTTTATTTATGCACCTGCTGCCTTTTAATGGTGGTGAAAGTATTCGGTTGTTAAGTGATGACGTAAGAAGCACTGTTTCAACTCGCTTCACTTGAGGATAAAACTTCAGCAGCCATTTATGAGCGCTGTTTATTCATATTGATAATTGGAGTAAACGCTTTCAAAAAATTTAAGAAAATATGTAAATCTAATGCTGCACAAAAACTAACAATGCATCAAAGCCAATCTTGTTACTAATCTTTGACATGCCCAAGACTGTGATGAAAGATAAAAAAATATCCAGTCAAGAACACTTTTTATATTGAAAATATGTAATTTTGTGTTTTTTTCCCAAATCAGTGAAATCATTTATGAACTTGGTAATTAAAGAGTTAAAATTTTTGAATTTTTTTTAACATTTGGTAGTTTTGATCAGGACTGAGGTTGATTAATAGATTTATCCCAAAACATTTTGAAAAAAATATTTATCTGATACATTTTTACAGCAGTTTGTAAGTGGATGTTTTCATCCACGAACATACCGAAAGGGTAGTGAATTTGCCCACAGTGTACCATTGAGTTTTTGAAAAATTTCAAAATATGGGTCAAAATAAGATTTGTCACCAAAAATAATTCCATTAGCTCAAACACAGAGAAAGTTGTGGCCAAAATAAGACTCAACCCCCTAGTGGACGAAAACGTCCCCAACAAAGCATAAGGGTTAAGTGGGTCTGTAGAGAATTCATGTTCCTCTCAAGCTCAGTCATGTTGGATGAGGACCACTAGTCAAAAGACATTAGATCTCTCCAAAGATGTTTGATTAGGTTCAAGTCCAGGGTCTGAATACTTGAATACTAAATTTGAAAAGTGATCACACATCTTGTTTTTGCTTTTTCTATCATGGAGTGTGGAGTGTTGACCGATGTTGAAAATAATAATGATAATAATTTAAAGCATATTTAGCATAAAGCTGCAACATAAAATTTGAAAAATATTCAAGGGTCTGAATACTTTTTGAATGTATGTAGCACTATCTATGGGGTTACTTACTTAAAGAAAAGGCACCAGCAGTATGAGGAATCCACTGCATGGAGGGTGCATGACAGGACATGTGCATTTGTCTTTGTCAAGCAGTGACACTTGGCAGCTTTAAGACCATAAAAAGTCAAAATCATCATTCCTAACTGCTTGTCACCATAAGCATTCTCGTTCTTTTTCTCTGTTGTTATTGCATATACAGGCTCTCACACACGTACACTTTTGTCCATTTTAATTTTGTTCTCCTTCTCCAACTATGTCTGGAGCCAAATAGGAATAACATTTTGTCTCAGAATGGAAGAAGAATGTTAAAATATGGACGATAAACAGGATGTGGACGACAAACGAAAAGAAAGTATATTGGAGGATGTACCTGAGAACTGCTAACATCATTTCAACACAGAGCATCTTAAGAATTAAAGCAAAAGCACCAAATAGTGCATTAAAACGTTTCCTTTATCCTCTTAATTAAATTTTTTTTGTCTGTAATGAAGATGCATTTACGTTGTTATTTGGCTTCTGAGTTAAAAAAATAAAGTCCAACATTTTGCTTGTGTTATTTTTCTTTTGTATAAATGCCATTAATAAAGTTTTAAGTGTGGCTTAAGCATCCAAAAGATTTTGGGGCAATTTTAAAACTAGCAGTTACAAGAAGATGAGTCACAAATGTCACAAAGTCCACAAACCTTTCTAAAAGAAAAAAAGAATGGAACTGTTCCAAAAACTACGGAGGTCTTCTCTTACCCTTTATTTATCAGTAATATGTTGTGATTTCATTATTTGCACTTATGTAATAAATTCCAAAGCCATTATTGTGTGTTTGCAAGAGAGAGCGAAAGAGAGATTACTTTATATCTGTTCAGACTGAGGTTCAGACTCACCAGCTCACCATCAGAACTTTAACATGTATTGATGACCTCTTTCATCCTTACATTTCAAACCCTGCACCCATTACACACTGTCATGGGAAAGCTGGATTCATTCATTCACTATATATATATATATATATATATTTTTTTACAGCATGTTATGTTAAATATTAAGATTTATCAAAGATATTACAAATAATTAAGTGTAAACATGCAAAATAAGATAAAAGACTGAATTATGAGTTACAAAATGCATACCATAGAAATGCAAATTAAAAAGTCTTGATTTTAATATATTTATCAGGAATGGTATTCCTGATTCACTGAGATCTGATAAACAGATCAAAGTTCAAGCTAATAAAACTGCAAGACTATTAATTAAAAAGTGACATATACACCTTGTAAATACAAAAGCCTAAAATAAGTAATGACTTAAAAAACAAAAACTTGTTAAAGAGAATATCAAGAAAAAAAAAGAAAAAAAAAAAAAAAAACATTATTATCACATTTTGTTGTTTGGCAACCTGAAATGAACACAGACACAGTTTTTGTCTTATCCAGCTGCTTTTACGTGCAACTTGTAACATCCAAGTTAAAGTTAAAACACTATCATGTCAGGAAGAAATAAAAGAACAGATTCACTGAGTTTGAAAAAGGATCACCTTCTTGTGTCAGTATTTTGTTGAATCACCTTCTGCTTTAAGTGCAGCCTTTAGTCTGCTGGGATTTGTCTCTGCCTCACATCTAGACTTTGCGATATTTCCCCACTCTTCTTTGCAGAACTGCTCAAGTTTAGTCCAATTTGATGGTAAGAGTTTGTGGACTGCAGCCTTCAACCACTGTCTGCTCAGGTTTGCTGTGTGCTTTGGGTCATTGTCATGTTGGAAGTTAAAATTTCTTCCCATTGTCAACTTTCTGGCGGAGGGAAGCAGATATTCCTCAAGAACTTGACAGTATTTTTCCCCATCCATTCTTCCTTCTATCCTGACCAGTGCGCCAGTCCCTGTTGCAGAGAAACACCCCAATAACAGGACATTAACACCTTCATAATTTACTGTAGAAATGCTGTTGTATAGATGCTGAGCTGTAGTATATTTCCACCAGACATATCATCTAGTGTTGAGGCCAAATAATAACATTTAGTCTCATCTGCCTCAGAATCTTCAAGGTGTGTTTTGGTAAAACTCAGTCTGACTCCATGTGGCCTTTCTTGAGAAGTGGCCTTTTCTTGCAACCCTCACATACAAGCCACTTTTGTGGAGAATCTGTGATATTGTTGTCAGATGCACACAATGACCACTCTTTAGCCTCTTACACACAGTAATACTGGTAAATTGCCAAAAAATTACGACTTTATTGTTAGATACAAAAATGTGCTGTTCATACAGGCACCAACATCCCCTCTTTTTTCTGGTAAAACACCATTCACACATCAGTTTCAAAATACCAGTAAATTATGTGAAATCAGTAAATTCGGAAATTACCTCTAAAGGGCTGTGCCCCTCGGAGTTTTGTTTGTAAATGTTTTTATTCTTGTGTCAAACATTCACATTCATGCAGCTGCTTTTGGCCCAGAAACATCATATAAGATGACTTCAAAACCAAACTACACAGCATGGAGTAAATGCGTCATCTGCGTCAGATTGTTATGATTGGTCCAGAGTAGACGTCTTACGTCAGCTCGTTCTGAACTCATATGTGCTCATACTGGTAATCTAATTCTGTGTTAACACACAGCAGATTACCAGTAATTTACTGGTAATGTTACAGCTTCTCATACCATTAAGTTGCCTTGATATATTTACCAGTATTTTTGAAAAGGTCCTGTTCACACATGATTTCTTTGTGTGTGTGTGTGTATGTGTGTGTGTGTGTGTGTAAAGGGCATTTGTCATACATTCCTGCAGCTGCTTCAGAGTTGCCTCTTGTTCGCCTCTCGGACCAGTTTCCTCCTGCTCATTCATCAGTTTGGAGAGACATCCTGATCCAGGGAGGGTCTGTGTTGTACCAAATACCTTTGCTTAATAATAATAGACTTCACTGGGTTTATAGGCATTGATAAAGCCTTTTTTTATTTTTGGATCCATCTCCGGTGCCTGTCCACAACCTTATCCTGGAGATCTTTTGTCAGTGCCTTGCCACCCAGAGTTGATTGTTTGCTTCAGTTGCACTACCAAGGACTGAAATGCTCCAGGAAAACTCTTTTCATGCTGAGCTGATCAAAATTACCACAGCATAATGTCAAATGGCTTTGTGTGCCATTGAGAATGTGATTAGCTCCACCTGATTCAATTTACAAGTCTTTTTTGTTTGTTTTGGAGGGGGTCTCTTTTTTTCCAACTCTTGTTTTCATTATTATTATTTTTTCCTTTTTTCCAGTTGGTGTTAAGTCTTTCACTTGGATGCTATAAGTTGCACTGAGTAAATATATGTGGATTTGGGGGTATACACATCACTCTGATATTAGTCAGGTTACTATTCGGTGTCCTTGTTACTGTGTAATTATACTTTTAAATACCGAGTGACATTAATTACATACTACATGGTTAGGGTTAGGATGTGGTATCTATCTATCTATCGTATCCAAATATCTATACTGCCATTCAAAAGATTGCGATCAGTAAGATTTTTTGATGTTTTATAACACAAGCATGAAAAAAGTTTGAGAGCGTCTACACAAAACCTCCCTTACGACTACACCTTGATTCTTGACACGAACTTAATGTGGAAAGTAACCTAATTTGTACAGTCTGAATTCTCCATCGACACTAAAATGCATAAAAGGTCATTTTTTAGGACAACACTCGGGTCCGAGCACAGAAGACAAGGAGACTCGACTTTACACACATTCCCCCTCTCATTTGCACATTATGATATTTCAGTCATCTGACATTTTTACTGCTCATAACACAGAGTTACAAGGAACTACTTTTACCATTTTCAAAGGTCATTCACAACTGTTAAAAATATAGGATAAACTCATTAGAATTTCTCTTCAGGGCTGAAACTGAAACAAGGAATCCACAATAATACACTCAAGAGGAAATAATATCTCCATGATGTGGCAGTAAACAGCTCAGCTGAGGATAAACAGCATTAAGAGCCTCATTGCCTCAACATAAGAGACCCCTGCAGGCCATTCTTGTGTTAGAAGAACTCAACTACACTTTTCACCTTTCAACATGTGAATTATCCAAGCAGCTAAAATTAATAGATAATGAATAATGATTTATTAAGATGCATTAAAAGTTGCTACTCTATTTATATTTAATAATTAAGCTCAAATAGAAGATAAAACACAAAATATTTTTTACATTGCACCTCATTTGACCTATATATATGATGCTGTAAAAATGTTTTGAGACTTTGCTTCAAGTGATCTACATAGTAAACACAATATAACAAAGAAAAAATGCTTTATGTTAATATTATGCAGCAAATCTTCTAATACATAAATAATATTGAATGCAAAAAGTCCCCGCTTATTTAATTTTGCAAGATAATATAAGACACTATAACTCTCGAACCCTCCAAACACACACACACACACACACACACACACACACACACACACACACATACACACACACACACACACACACACCTAAACCTATCATAAACATGTAGGTCATTTTTCAAATGCCATTCAGCTCCTCTGAAATTATTGTTGAAGTCTTGCTACCAAACGCCACCATGCGTCTTCAAAGTGCAACAATATGCAGAAATCGCGCGACTCTGTCCCAAACATTAAAATGATCCGCTCATGAATATTAATTAGCTTTAGCGTACCAAGACACTCTGTTGGAAGATTATGGAGCGACGTCACTTTGCGGTATTTCATATTCATGAGCTAGGTCTCCGCCATAGAAGCGTCACTGGTCCTGCACAACTCACTACACACTTATCTGAATAACTTTTCCAGCAGCCCACACTTTTATTCTTTAAAATCTATCCTAGGATAATAATATTAATAAAACACGTATTCACATTGCTCTGCCAGCTTATTAAATGCGTGCGAAAAGATGTTGAACCCTTCTTCAAACGGGGAGTCTTCTCATGTTGTGAACTATGTTGAGGAGTATCTGGAGCTGCTCGAGTCTTTGCCGCTGGACCTTCAAAGATGTGTGTCTCTCATGAAGGAAATTGACGCCAGATATCAAGGTGAGAGCTTATAGTCTCTTGCATTTAGCATACGTGTAAAACAAATCACTGCATTGTTTGTTGCAACGGGTGTTAGTTGTCACACTAGCTAGCTTGCTAGTGGCTAACCGTTAGCACGTGAAACTTGCAAGTTTCCCCGCGTCGCGAGATTGAGAGGTTAAAGCTGCAAAGTAGGTCAAATATAGAGTGAATTTATTTGTAATTTAAATCTTACATTTGTAAAGGTTTAGATTAAATCACTAACGTTACGCATCCTGATTGGATGGAGAGCGGAGTCTCGCAGCTTCTAGAGCGCCACTAAACTTCCTGTTTAACGTTAAATAATTATGTAACGTTAGCTTGAAATCAGTTTTGTGTTCGTGCTGTGTAAATAGTACTTAAAATATAAAAACGACTGCACATAAAGTTCCATATGGTCAGCGACTGTATCTAGACGCATTAACCTCTTAAACCAAAGACGCTCCAGTCAAAACCATTTGTATTCAATGCACTGGTCAGTTATGAGATTTGGGCTGTTTTGCTACCATATCATGTCTTTTTTTCCAGGCTAGTTCCAACAAAAATATCCAAAATACACATTTACGTGTTTATTTGATTATGCATGATCTGTTTGCATTTGTATAAATAATTTTGCATATGGTAATATTTGCAAATCTGGTAATATTTACTTCCACATAATTCCGCATGTGTTTATTAAAACATAACATTTCAGAAAAATCAACCATAGTGATATTTGTTAGTTAACATGTTTTATTCACCTGTGGCATCCTGACAATAAAGCTTTTTTGCCGTGATTCCTGCCCTTTTCATTGGAGGTTAAAATGATAAAGACTGACTTTACAGTAACAGTAAACATTAACCCTGATGCATTGATCTTGCAGAGATCCTCAATGAATTGGACGAGGCGTATGAGAAGCACTGTCAAGAATCAGATCCCGTGCAGAGGCGGCGTCTGCTTCACTGCATCCAGCGCTCTTTGATCCGCACAGAAGAACTCGGGGATGAAAAGATCCAGATCGCAGGCCAAATGGTGGAAATGGTGGAGAATCGCAGTCGGCAGCTCGACTGGCAGAGTGAGCTTTTCCAGGCCTGCCAGGACTCGCCGGAGAGCACCGTGTCGGTGGGCAGCATCCCCAGTGCCAATGCATCCATAACTATGACACCGGTCTCTGCTTCGATGCTCTCGGTCAGTAAGCCCAGTGTGGATCGGAGGCGAGACGAGACCCCGGCTTCAGTTGACAAATCTGGTGGAAAGCGTTCACGAAGGCAGAAAAATGGTTCGGAGAGCCGAGAAAACTCCAATTATGGCATGGAGCCCAATGAGGAGTTTGGTTCAGGTGTGTCTAAAGAGAAGAAGGCTAAGACCTCGTCCACGTCAGCGAAGAAGAAGAAGAGGTCGAAAAGCAAGCAGGACAGGGAGCCGTCGCCGACAGACCTGCCTATCGATCCCAATGAACCCACTTATTGTCTGTGCGAGCAAGTGTCTTATGGAGAGATGATAGGTTGTGATAATGATGAATGCACTATTGAGTGGTTTCACTTCTCCTGTGTCGGCTTGCACCATAAGCCCAAGGGGAAATGGTACTGTCCGAAGTGCAGAGGAGACAATGAGAAGACAATGGACAAAGCATTAGAGAGGTCTAAGAGAGAACGAGCGTACAACCGGTAGTGTAAGGTGTAGCTGGTTGCCAATGTGATTGTATTCAGGAGTTTAGCATCCAGTTTTGAGAGGCCAGGACCTGTGATGTTGTTACAGACTAGTGTTGGTCATTGCTCAGTAGCTATATCTTTTAGGGATATATTTGATACTGTTCACTTATCAGCTACAGAGTTATCAATGTTCTGCAGCATTGGAAGTATTCTGCTCGTCCAACCATAAGACAGTGAATTTAATTTGTACTATTTTCAATTATCAGTTTTGTATTTATGCCTTGCGTAACTCTACATATGTTCATGAAAAATAAACCATGCTTAATGTAGTGTTGTTTCATGCTTATAAAAAAAATCAGGCTTTGAAGGAATATTTCACCCAAAAGCGGACATTTCATAGAAATACATCCAAGATATAGATGAGTTTATTTCATCATCACAATAGTTTTGTAGAAATCAAAATAGTTCAGTAGATATTTAGCATCAAATCACTTACTCACCAACGGATCCTCTGCAGTGAATGGGTGCCGTCAGAATGAGAGTCCAGTTGATTAAAAACATTTCATATCACAATAATGCACACCACTCCAGTCCATTTGACATCTTGTGAAGTGAAAATCTGTGTGTTTGTAATAAATCCATCAAGATGTTTTTAACTTAACATTTTTCCTTCCGCCTAAAATACGAGTGGACAACAGTGGATGGACGTTTTCAGTGAAGCGTTATGATGGAATTTCTTCCTTTACACTTCACGAGACATTAATTGGTCGTGTAGATTACTTGTGCATTGTTGTGATGTTTTTGTCAGCTGTTTGGTCTGACAGCACCCATTCACTGAAGTGATCAAGTGATGTGATGCTAAATTTCTCCAAATCTATTTTGATGAAGAAACAAACTCCTCTTCTTCTTCTTTGATGACCTGAGGGTGAGTGAATTTTCAGTTTTAGGTGAACTATTGCTTTAAAGTACGTCTTAAATGTGGACCAGTAATTTGTTCACCTTGTTATATGGCTGTGTTAGCTCTCCGATGTCACATTATTCACTTCCCATGATTTCTAGAACTGATTCTCACAATAAAATCGTGGTCTGTTTCACCTTCAAACTTTCTGTCCTAGATTCAAAAACATTAAGCAGAAAGAAAAAAAAGATTCTTACGTTTTAGTAAATAGAAAATACTTCTGCAGTTGTTACAGTTACAGAGTAGGAAAGGATGAAGTAAGGTGTAAAGCATCAGGGATGCATTCCTCAAAAGGTATTTTCACCTTTTATTTAAGTATTTACAAGTGCTGGAAAATGAGATTGCCAACCAGTGCAAAATCTGTACACAAAATTCAGATGTGTTTTTACAAGAGATTAATAGAGGCAAGGACACACTCAGGCATTCATGCATGTAACAGGGCATACATCTGCAAAGGGTTTGGAAAAAGACCTGAATACACCATTTCACTTGATTGACTGGACTTATGGTGCAAGCTATGAAAAGATTACGTAACTGCAGTTAATATGCATCTCTGGATTGTGGAGGATATTTTATAACTTTGAGTAACTTTGACCAGAAAATATACATTTTGTACTCCATGACATATTGCCAGTTTCTGTCAACAATAATTTTATACTTTATATAAATCCTCATGGCTGTCTACCAACATCTTGTGTGTTTTAAGTGTGTATTAGGGATGGTCACCACTCATGGAGTAGCATACTAACCCTCCTCTGGCAGAGCCAAGAAAAGCCGACTAAACCAAACGAATGCTAACCCTGAAAAATGGAAGAAAACCCTAAATTAAAAGGACACTTTAAACTGCTTTTAGAGTGAAACCATGATATTAAAATTGACAGCACCAAGAACATTTTCATCAACAATACTATGACTTAGATTAATGTCTCTTTGTAAGTCATTCATCCAGATTAGACTGCCTTGATTTTTTTTTTTTTTTTTTTTTGAGATGCTTATGCATTTTGCAAAAAAGTACAATTACTGCATGTTCATGCCATATGCAAAATTAGTCAAGCATTATACACCAGAGGTATTTCCCCTTTCAATGATCTTAACGAGGCTTGACAATCAATCCAGGCAAAAATGTGGGAGAGAAATAAAACAGAAATCACAATCTTGCATGAGTAAAGTGCATAAAAACTTAAAAATGGAGATTTGAAAAACTATCCCCAAACAACAGAGCCAAACAAAAGGAAAACAATGTTTCAGTGAGAACATGGTTTGTAAATGTGGTCAACTGTCCCTCCAGCTCTGCTCTACAATCGCTGAAACCCGTTTCTCATATTCTCGTTTGTTTTCTTGATAGAGTTGTGCTGCCTGGCTGTTCGCAGGGCTATTGGGGTTTGGCTCATCTAGAAGGGACTACAAAGAGAGAGAAATCTAGTTTTAGTCCTCAAGAGTATAACAAATAGAAAGGAAAGTGCAATTACAAGCAAAACCCAAATTTCACCATTCGCACTCTTAAATCAATATGAACATTCAAATTAGGCAATTCTCAAATTCAATAATGTCCACAGGCTACATGAAGCACTTTTGTTTCATATAAAAGGACTAGAAAACAATTCAATACCTGAATTGATGTCAGAATAGAAGAAACATCATAAGTCGGACTCCACCGATTCTGAAGAATATCTAGGCAGATGCTGCCATCGGCATACACTGAGAAAGACAGCAAGAGAAAATTAGAGCAGTAACTTTTAATGAAACTTTGAACATCTCCAGAATAAATAGCGTAATAAAATTATTGTCAAAGAAATGCATTAGCAAGCATAAACGTATGTAATACTTTTGCTAAAGCTTCATTAATAAACTATTTTGAGCAAAAAATTTTTAATAAAAGCTTGCAAGGTACAATGAATGACAGAAATGAATTTAACAGCAGCAGATTGTGTGTTGTAACGTACTACATGAGTAAACTATTGAGAGCATATTAGAGAATTGGCGTCAGATTGTTTTTGACAGAGCTTCTAATCAGAGACAAACAGGAAGCATATCTCACCATTCGGATGAAACATTTTTGAGACGAACCGCACAGTTGGGGGCTTGTTTGGATATTCCTCCGTGAACTCAACTGTGAGTTTGAAAGTACCTTGTGTACGGAATAGAAACAACACTGTATCTTCAATTTCCATTAAAGGAAACAATTTACACATTTTTTTAAACACATGCATTTAATCAAGTGTCTAGGTCGACACTTACCATCTTCAAAAGGTGTTCCCTCTGGACTGCATTAAAAAAAAATTAAAAACAACATCAATGAGAAAGCAATATTAAATGTCAAAGCCTCAAAGGTAGGGGGAAACAGACATGAAACGTTCACGTACAACATGTTGACCATGAAATCGAATAGACATGCAGCATTAGAGCAATGAAATATGTATACGTGTAGATTTTCACACTCTATCCCTACAAAGATGTAAGATTAGTACGATTTTTATTTTTTTGCAAGCTTTCGTTAAGTCTTTTATGCTTACAAACGCTGCATTTATTTAATCAAAAATACAACAGAACAGTAATAGTTCAATAATTACTATTTCAAATCTTCAAGAACCAGCTATTAAAACACATCTCTTCCATCTTTATTTGACCCTCTAACTCTAGAACTCACTATTCTAATTTAATTCTTAAAAAAAATTAATTGCTCTATTCTATGTTTTTTTTGTTTATTTATTATATTATTTAAAAGCACTTGCTATGTGTACTGCATTTAAACTAACTGAGACTTGTTATAGCACTTATATATCATTGCTCTTTTGTTGTTTTTGATTGCTTCCATTGTCCTCATTAGTTTGTCGCTATGGGTAAAAGCATCTGCTAAACGACTAAATGTAAACTATTTATCATTGTGATGGCAAAGTTTTAAACGATCACAGTGTCTTTGCTTTATAAAAGTATTAACTTACTCAATAATTCTGCCAACACCAAACCTTTGAACAAGTCGCATAGCATCTATATGTATAATATTTAAGCATATCATTAATTCCCAACAAAATGTACAGGTCTTTATATGTATATAGATTTTATAATCCGTTCATATTTGGAGGTTTTCGATGACTGTGGGAACTGCTCCACCTCGCTGCTGGTGACGCAGACTAGACTCGACCCCATTCTCTCTCTCCTCACCCGAATATAACCGCGTTCCACACCATGATGTTGTTCTCCGACGGAGCTCCACTGACCCCGGCTGGAGGATCCTCCTGGAGCCTGGGGACCAGCACAAAACACAATCAGATCCGTGTTACAGCGGCTCAATCACATTCAATGAGAAAGCTTGGCTTCTGCTGACCTTATGAAAAATACTAGAAATGTACAAATATTGGATAAAATTGAAAACACATTCAGACAGGTCAAGCTTGAATAACTTCTCTAACCGGCTCAGACTAGCCAGCTAACTCATAAACTAAGACTAATGTAGAGTTTCTAAGAATACCCACGATGTAAACAGGCAATGTGATACTACCAAAAGACTATTGAATGGCGTGTTTTAATCGTTATATCGTGTTTGCTAAGCGGCTGTCGAACTGGGTGATATGAAGCTAACTAAGCAAGCTAGCAGCTATTTCACCAAACCAAACACATCTACCGTTTAACAGCTACTCACCGCTTAAAATCCCGCATGAGTCGCCTTCTAGCTGGAGTTGACATCTTTAAATACACTAAAAAAATATCGTCAGCAATTTTTTTTTAGAGCTCTAATTATAAATCCTAAGGTGACTGTATATACCACAACACTGATGATTAATATTTTTTTCTGAGTACAAGACGTCTTTTCACGAGACACGGCTGTACTATATGTCCCTCACAGGGTGTTATTTGCGACTGGAAATACAAAACATCAAACAAAATGTATATAAATCGACATTGTGTTTTGTTTTTAAATATATAATAATGATTATGGCCGGAATTCGTTTGAAATATTTATGGTTTTAGAGAAATAATTCAATTCTTCGCCTGAAATGTTCGTCTCTGACTACGTAAATTGCACAAACGCCCCTATTTCCTAGCCGTTGGTACGGTCTCAGTCGGAGGAAGAGGCTCGATGACGTTTCTGTGGGAGGAATGAGGTCAGTGTCCTCCTAGCGGCGAAGCGCGGGAAGTGCAAGAAGCGACGACCTTACTGCACTTGGACGCGAGAGATATTTCTTACAGGTGTGTGTTAAGTTTTTATTAACTTTCTCAACGATATATCCGATAAAAGTCAGCAGGAGGGAAGTTAGATATTGGTATTTTTTTTATAATTTATAAGAGGGTAGAGTAGTTTAGAAGTGGGTGGAATACAAAATACAACCAAATATGTCATTCCACTAGATACATTCTCCAAGAAGAATATATAAATGGAGGTGGAGATTGTGAGTAAAAAAATAAAATAAAATAAAAAAATATTCCGTAAATTCATCAGCCAGTTTATTCACACACATCTCTAACTACTATGTATAAGAAATAGTCAATAAACAGTTATATGTGTAGGCACAATTAATACAGTAAATGTCCTTACAAATAATGCATAAAAATGTCCAGCCTCTGGGATTCTCCAACTAAATGAAATAACCCAAAATTGGAAATTGCAATTTTTTTTTATCCACACAAATACAAATACAGTGTTGCTTTCAAATGATATGCACTTAAAGCAATTCAGCACATTCTATATGGATATATTAAGGCATACGAGTCTGGATGGGACGTCCTAACACCCATGGTAGAGGTGCATGGTGTTGAAGGTGATGTGGTCATACTGCTCCTCTACACTGACTGACTTGCGGTGCTCAATCTGACTGCTGGCGTCCTCCATGTTCTCAGACATATCTCCAAAGCCATTTATATGCCCCAAATGAAGACCACTGTCAAAGTAACCAAGATGCTCGGAGACACCCACATTCCCAATATGATCATCGTGCATCAGGTCACCCGCACTGAGGTGCTGCACAGGAAAGCAATGTCCGTTTAATGGGAGTCCTGCTGTTAAAGAGAACACATGAATTATAATTCATTAAAGAAAGTTAAAATACCTGTTTTTGTTTTGCACAACCATTTTCATGAAGTTTTGAATTGTGCATTGTTAGTATCCTTTTGTGGGCATTTAGTTTAGGGTTTTCAAAATCACCCATCAAGTTCGGTTTACATAACATGATTATATCTGAACATCTGAACCTGAGATTTAAGTCCACATTGCTCAGCACTACAAAAACATAGCACTGGCACACTGCCACACATTAGCTTCAACATGAAACAGTTTGCCTTATGATTTAATATTCCTTCAGTTTAAATGACAGGGATTCATTCTTAATCTCATTTATGTGAAGTGTTGAAGCAGCACAATAGTTAATGAAGTAGCAAACCACCAATACATGGTGATGATGCATGCGTGATATATTTTAATCTACGAAAAACAGTATCAAATGAACACTTGCAATTGGTTTCTGTTTTGCTAACATGCTTTTAGAAACATCATATGTACAAATTCAAGAGTCAGCTCTGTTTGTTAAATGAGAACATTTAATGAGTATAGAAATTACATTTCGCATCCATTTTAGGCATCCTGTTACTTGACATAAACAGTCATTATTATACCAATATCTCAATCTCTGTGTCACACATAGCCGGTGTTTTAATGAGCAATTATAGTAAGATGTTCTTTGTAATTCTGAGTAGGAAATGATGCATTATTCTTTATGCAGTGCAAACTTTCTGGCATCTGTTCTGTGTGAAAGAATGATTTTTAGATGAATTTATAGAAAGTACAATGCAATCAAAGAATCACCTTTGTCTCAACTTAATTAGTTTAGCAACAGCAAATATCTTCTACACTACATATGAAATGCTATGCAAAACATTAGCTGGAAATAGACTTTTACCCTCATACAATAACCTGACCGATGAACACTTGAGACTGCAGATTCAATACATTTAGTCAAAAAGGTTAAAGATGTGATTGAATAGCACCTAGACTTTCTTAAAAGAACAGGTATGAAAGCTGCAAAGCCAAGGTTTGTAGATGCACTTTATACATTCATCATTAGATATGCTTTGGCAGAACAAGAGAATTACATTTTGAAGAAAAAAAAAAGGAAAATAAAATGCACATTTTATATTTTTAACATGGACATATATATATATATAAACACACACAAACTTGGAATCATGTTTTTTTTTTCTTTTTTTGCAACTTAACAAGAACATAAAGTCACTCATATCCAAAGTATTAACCAACTTCTTAAACCAAAATCCAATGTTACAAAACTCAAGGTCAGGAATTTGGCTGGGCAAATGCAATTCACTGCAAAATCAGTGTTGTACTAAGACAAAAAAAAAAAAAACACTGACATACTTTACAAGTATAGATTTCTGGGCGTAAAAACAGACTCATTACATTATGCACCTACTTCAGTAGTAGTAGGGAAGTTACTGTGCAAATCAAAACTCAACATGTGCTCCTACTGAGCAAAAGACAGTTTAAAACAAAGTTCATACCACCAAAAGATAAAAGGACAGGGTGGTATGAGCAACTTATGATCAAATGCTTTATACATACGATGTGTACCAAATTAAACTATTTTCCCTCCCAGACACACATCATCAAAAAGAGCTTGAATTTTAGCCAAGGCAAAGGCTCCTACAAATAGGCATAGGAGTTAGTGCAACGACATGGTATCTGCATGGAGGTCACGGTGAAGACCTCTGACTCTTTGTGGACTGGAGAGGACGAGCTCTCCATTCGGACAGCCAGGTCCTGCTCTGGACTGATGTAGCCATTGGAACCCAGAGGCAGGGATCCATTTAAGGCTCGGTTCCCACCTGGGGTACTCAGTGCTTGTCCAAACTCCATGTGCATGTTCTCCATCTGGTCTTCTCCGCTGGATCCGTTTACTCCATTCATCGGCTGATAGCCGAGATCTGCAATGACACGTTCACGTTAACAAGTGGCGACCCAACGCAGTATCAAAACTGTTCATCATACGAATGTCTTTACATTTTCATTCAAGACTTACCATCTTTTCTGGCCTTTTTAATTAGATTAGACTCCATGCAATCCAGAGACCTCTTTCGGCTGGGAACCCCATTAAGGATGCTCCGCTCTTGGATAAGCTTGCGGTCCCCAAAACACACAAAGCCATTGTTTGAGAACACATTAAGCTGATTGAGCTGCTGGTTCTGGGCATTGGAAAGCAGTTGGGCACACTCTTCAAAGCCCTGGGTGAGAGCTAGGTCAGCGGCGGTCAGTCCACTAGAGTTCCTCATGCTGCGCAATGATAAAATTAAGGTGTTAGCATTGCCCGTCTAGACTAATGTTTGCAAAGCACTCACTCACACACACACACACACACACACCCTTTCTGTATTTCATATCCTAAATTATTAGTGCAGTTTTTGAATACAAGTTAAAGAAGAAAAAAAAAACTGTACAAATCATTGAACATCTAAACTTTAAAGACATTAATAATATTGTGAGGTCTCAACTGCAATAGAAAATGAAAAAAAAAAAAAAACTATTGAAGCATACACACAAAAAACACGATATATGAAGAAATACAAATAACCATATTTCCATTAAAGTACACAAGAACAATTGAGAAGAGGTTTGTCAATGCCGAATGTTTCTTCCAAGAATTCTCTTCAACTCAACAGATGAACTGGACAGATGATTTATTAAATCATTTTCAAAACCAAGAAAAAGAATGCCACTCCAGAACAAACTGTAAAAACAGAGGCAATAAGAAGCCAATAACTGTAGACAGAAGAATGCAATGTCTTCTTAAATCTGTGGCCGGACCAGGAAAATATCACACCAATCTTCTGATTCAAAAGAAAAAAAAAAAGATATATCCTCAATCCTCAAGTGGTTTTGATGAACAGATCTTCATTTTTATGGTTAAAAGAGGACATCTTGGAACCGAAAAAGGCAAGCGAGACCTGATCAGGAAATTCTTCTTTAAACAATTGAAGATGGAAATAGTAGAAGAAGTTAAAGAGAACAGCATCCGGGCTTCTTTAAGAGAAAGATTTAATCCAGTGGTCAACGTCGATACCATAAAGCATTCACGGGTCATGTGAGATTCATACTTGGGTAAAATCTGACATGGAATCAGGAGAGGATTAAGTGTGTATTTGGCATCAACAGTCATTTTCTATTGCAGTGAAGAAAACAGAATACATGAATGAACAAAATCTAGGGCAAGATAACAGCGTTTACACTTACCCCTGGAGCTCCTGCTAACACGTCTACCACGAATGCAGTGAGAATACAGAAATGTGACTCTTGGCAGCGCGATACAGTAAATACACACAGACTAACCTCAGACAATCCCAAATAATTTACAAAAGGCACCAATAATATGTTAACTTTTTTAATTTGGGTTATGCTCTCTCTTATAAGCAAACACGTGTATCTTTCTAAGTCTATTTTTTTGAGTAACTGCCAGCATTTGCTGCACTATTCATTTTTATTTTTTACAAGCAACAACCAAACTTGATCATGGCTACATCCAAAATCTCATATTTGTCTGAGAAGATGAGGAACAAACTTTGCATATTTTCTAAACTCTATGAGTATGTTCTATATAATCTGAATGTGTGTTGGATGAATGATATCCAGACGTATTTACACTCAATATGATGTTGTTATGGTAGTTAACATTACTTCCATTAACAATTCCTCTTCTGTGGCCTTATGGGATAAGCTGATGAGGTGAATTGTGTGTTTGATTAGAAAGTGTTTGGAAATGTGTTCTGATGATGTGCCTGCAGAACAGTACAAGAATAGTACATCGATAGCACTGTGCTAGTTCGCTGTGAGGACATGATGCTTAGGTGCAAAGACCTTGGTATTTTAATTGGAAAGAAGGAAAAAATGCTGGCATTTCATGAATCTGCGACATCTTTTCAAAAAGCATTTCATAAATATTTCACATTTAACATATAATATATATTTTAACAATGCACAACATTAATTTTTGTAGCTAGCTATATAAGCCAATCATCATTAGGTAACAATCATTAAATGCACTGTACAATTTAACTTATTTTCTGTATGCGCTGCCACTGAGTGACATTCACAAAGTAAGGGGTTTGCTTTCGGCTTTAGGAAAAGGTTTGTTCATTCATGGATTCATTGCAAAAAAAAATAAAAAATAATCACAATAATCATTTAGACATGTTTTTTGTTATAATTTCTAACTAGATAACACTCCATACACACATTCATTCCAACACATAAAGCATGTTTATAACCAAACATTTAAAAATAATACAATTTCCAGCAAATAAAGTAAAAATCAAACTTTTTTTTTTTTTTGGACCCTCCCCACTTATTCCTACCCAAATCTGAAGAAAAATATGAATGCTTCTCAGATGTTCTGATGTCAAAAAGACATTTGTAACAAACAGTTCAGAAGGTGCGTGTCCATCCTGGCAGGCCTCAACTGAAAATGAACCTCTTAGGTGCAAGAAATCTGAAATAATTACCAAAACAAACACAATGATCATATGGACAATCGATTAATAGTTCACACTATCCACTGTTGTTTATGGGCTCGATTCTGTGAGTGACTATTTCTGTTATATACATAGAAAAAAACACAATTCAGATTAATTTGTTCACTTTGCTCCTCAAAATGTATGGGCTTTAAATTTGTAAACGACACTAATAGGCATTCATATTATAATCACATACATATTATTATCACAACTCTTGGTAAAAATTACTTTAATGAATGATAATATATAATATTATTATATATAATATGCATATATAAATATATATATATATAGCATAAGACTCAATAATTGTAAATATCACATATATTATTAACAGTATTATTTTTGCACGTCAGTTATTTTTAAAATGCCAGAAAACTGTTTTATTTACATTTTGTCCACAGAGTTAGATGAGATTTCTAGCACCTTTAATAAGAGATCCTTTCAGTTTATGTAAACATTAAAATATATTTGAACAGGAAAACTTAAGCTGTTAATTTACTTTGACTATTTAGTTAACTTGCTTTTACTTGAGTTGGGCATTTGCTTCTTAATTCGCAATTAATTATCTAAACTAAATATTTGGAATTTTTTTTTATGGAAAAATTCTCAAAAGCCACTGGCCTTTGGTTCTGAGGACCAAATATCCTCATTTTTGGTGAACATTTTGACTTTTAAGGTTTTGTTCTTTTCTTTACTTTTATCAGGGGAGAGTGAGGAGTGAGACATTGGATGTAAAAAAAAAAAGCTAAATTATAATAATACAGAATACAGTACAAAAATAAAAGAACGGCAATATTACAAAATATAACATTTAAAAAATTTATAAATCAGTCATTTTCCATAAGAAACATTGTCCAGCAGCGACACCAGCATGTTAAGTTACAGCAGGAGTCTGTGCCTCTCGTCTCCCCTGAGCCCACTGAGTTTTAACAGACCCCCTAAAGTGTGCTGTGAGTTTGGTGGGGGGTCATTGAGAATGAATGGGGGAAAGTCACATAAGATGAGGCAATGCCTCCATCGCGATATGATTGGATATGACTGGTAATATTTTCGGCTGTGATTGGTTCATGTGATAAATCCCGCCTCTTGTGTTCGTGTGCATTCGCACATCAGTCTGAATGAACAATATAATGTTGTTAATAGAGACATAAACAGCCCACACACTCAGATATAATAAAACATGATCTGTGGGAGTTTTTAGTGAGTAATCAATAAGCTTGGTGAAATCTCAGAATCTGTGACCAATATTTACATAGTTTGATGATTTAATTTTTTTTTTAACAGTTAAAAGTTAACTACTAAAAAGAATAGCTGAACATAAGTTCAAAAATTTAATATATTGTTTAAATTGTTACTTCCTTGAGTTATTATTCTGGAATAAATGTAAATGCTTTAAACACAGAAAATGTAACTGGGACAAGAATTTATATATATATAAAAAAAAAAAGTTTAGGGTGAGTAAATGACGACAGAATTTACATTCTGGAAGTAAAATAATCCTGTAGTTAAATAACCCTGCCCTAAATTATCATTCTGTGTGTGTACAGAATACAGGAATCAGTCTGCAATTTGCCATCATGCGGCTATAAACAAGAAACATCGATGCTAACAGTTGATAAAACAGTCAATGAAAGAATTATTAGCAACTGAACATCTTTCTTTCTTCCTTTTTCATTTTTAGTAAACTGCTGTCAAGAGACGTGTTTTGTTTATGCTTGTTCAGATGTTGCATTAGACATGTGCCGAAATTTGGTAATACGATATATTACAGTAATAAACATGCACAATATTGTAATCATGGGGACTTCAAAATACAGTGAATCATTTTTTATTACAAATTATTCCGATTTTTTGAATGCATTTTAACTATACTTTTCCCCTCGACTGGTTTAAATGCACAACACCGTTGTACGCTTTGTCTAAGAGTAATGAGCACGCTGACGTAAGCAAGCCCAACACAGAGGAGAAGCACCAAATCACACCCTAAACCCTCCCGGTCCTGTTCATCACATCACTAAATACTTGAATACTTAGACTTAAACCGCTTTTTAATCTGGACTACGACATGCCCTTGATATACAGTGTTATCAAGAAGACACGTCATCAATCCAGACGTCGGCCATATTGACAGCACTGAATGTAATTACTGCTGCTGAAAATGGTCAATTATTGTTGTGTTTTGGGCTGTACTTAAAAGTTGGACTGGGAAAAACATGAATTATTCTTATTATGAAGCTACTTATACCGTTTTATTTAAAACTATGGAATTGCTTATTAAAGGGTTTGTAAACTCAAAAAAAATTAATAACCCTTATGTCATTGCAAACCTTTAGTTTATCTTCAAAACAAAAAAGATGACATCTTAATGAAACCTGATATTAAGTCCCTCCATTAAAAATCCTGGGAAACAGAAGCTCAAATGTGCTTGCTTGACACACAAGCTTTATTCTCACGCAGCAAGCATGCACAGTTGAGCTTCTGCTCACCATACTGTATCTTCTTTATGTGTGTGCACTGATCAGTGTTTGTGAACAAAAGGATTAATCATAAAGCAGTCATTTATTTTTAGGAGAATTGCATTACTTGTAAAAACTATTTAGGATCTTTTCGAATGTTAAATGTCTTGGTGGAATGGACTTTCAATGGAAAGGGAGAAATTTCTTTATCAATAGCTGCATTTGTGTTTCAATGATGAACAAAAGTTTGAAACGACATAAGTGAGAAAATAATGACAAATTTCTTTCTTTTCTTTCTTCTTTGGTGAACCATCCTTTTAACATCTCCAGTTTTTAAATCTAGACAATATCAGATGATATTATTAGAAAAAAAAAGTCAGGTTTACATACACACATTAGACCTGCCAGGTTTGCCACTGTTTCCCGGTAATCACTGTTAAAAATGAATATTTCACTGGTTTTATTTAAATAATGAAACGGAAGCATTCATGCGTTTCTTCATTCCTGATATGCTTTGCTACTCTCTTTTTTTGCTTCATAGATTCCCTTCCATTGGTTGAGCCCTGACACATAACTTCCTGAGCATCAGACCATGCTTACTCTGGACGAGACTAAGAAGGGGCTGATTAGACCTGTCCAACAGATACGTCCTATGGTTAGTCTACAAAAAAACAAAAAAAAACAAAAAAACAACAACAAAACAAACATTGAAATTAAATGGGAAATTAATATACATCAGCTGCATTGATTTAAGGGCATAATTAGCAAAGCATGCAGGTCAAAACACTAGATCTAATAATATTAATTATAAACAAACAAAAAACTTTGTCTTTTTTTAAAGTTCAAAATTTCCTATCAGTTAAAACCAATCACCGCATGAAATACCTCAACAGTTTGCCAGTGTGTTGATACTGAAGGGAGCGATAGTGAGAACACTCCTAATGCCACAACAGTGCAGTTTCGTTGAGGGAACTTGGAGTGAGTCAGCAGTGTCTATTTGGAATGCTCTCCCCCTTTTCTAGGATTACTTGAAAAAGTCAAGTCATTTCGAATTCAATAGCTGCAAAAACATTGAGAGGTGTAGACGTTCTCTAGAATTTTGCCGTAACAGTTAACAAAATGCAATCTCCATTTCTTTTGTCATCATGCCACTTTCAGAAGGACAAAGGTGACAGATGATTCATAAAAGAACATGTTTTATCATAGTGTAATCATATATCATAGGCTAACTTCTACAGGCGACATTGTAAATACAAACAATTTGTCTATGAACAAAGTCTTAGAATAAATAATGCAGACAGGTTAAAACAAAATACTAGTAATGCTATTCATATGCTGATATTTAAGCCTATGCTTTACCCTGTTGTCCTTTACTATAATGCTACCTTAACCACACTTTCTCCTGCCGGACTTTTGGATTGAGGGCTTTGGGAGTATTAAATCAAAAAGGATCTGTTTTTAAATGGTTTATAGCAAACTGTAAACAGTATTTTCCCCATTTCATGATAATGAAATGATAAATGATTGATGGTTCAACATGTCAGAGTTGCGTGACATGACTTATTCATGACATATTCTTTTTAAGTACTTTTGGTGCTTAAATAAGTTACATTTATGCATTAAGGAAAGTTAAACAATTTATAAAGAACATTGGGTCAAATCTGGTAATTTCAATTGGATGTTTTATTTGAAGCCTCTCCGCTAGGTAATAAAAAGAGATAAAGACTAAGTGTACACTTGAAGCTGTGTACATCACTGGTAAAGAACACAAGACGCTGAAAAACGTGAATTTATTGAAGTGCATGCTAAACCAACCTGAGACCCAAAAGAGAGTGCAAAACATTCAGTATCACAGAAAGAGAGAGAATAAAAAAATAAAATAAAATGTGGCAAAGCACATTTCTTCAAAGGACTTGGCTATTTGAACTTGAATCGACTTGTCTGGTGAAGATGAAATTATTGAAGACATTTCAGTGAAGAAAGAATCAGGATTTCAATGAGAAAATGTTTGTAGTCTGTCCATCCATCAGTTAACTGGGGAAGTATTTCCATTAACAACAGAATCAAGAAACTCAGGTAACAGCGAGACTGTCGGGAGAAGTCCAATAGAAAAAGAAGAACATATTCAGAGGTAGATACACCTTTGTGCAGTTGATGCTTGAGGATTCAAGTAAAATTTGGAAGTACTCCATTTTCACTCTCTTAAGAGATTTTTTTGGGAATGTCAAGCTGAATAAGCTATTACATGTTTAATTAAAATCTAGATCTAGTTTCCTGGGATCTGGAGGAATAGTTTCGGCAACAGGGCAATAAACTAATGTTTGCTTCTTGGAAGTTCCTTTGTCTTCTCAATGCCATTCACATTATTTTGGTTTCAGTCCAAGAAATCTTGAAGGAATATAACTTCTGGACATCACAATGAAATGGTGCTCCTTTGACAACTTTTTAGGTAGGAATATGATGGTACTGTCAAGCTTCCAGAGAATACTTTCATTGGTGGCTGACGTGTTTTTTCCAGAAAGAAAGGTATCAGATGGATTCAGGTCTCAAGAAATCAATTAAAGAAAGAAATAGAAATGCGTAGAGAGGAAACAGATAAAACATCCATCATGTCATTTTTCCCTCATGCAGATCTTGAAGAAATATTACCGTATTACTGCTTCTCCACTAAGAATAGTTCTAGATTTGTTAAGTGTATAATATTGGGAATACTGTGACGAGGAGAGTTTTTATTTTTATTTTTATTTTTTTCTGGGAGTGAAGAAGTTTAAATACATTTTTAAAATACAAAATAAAAACCCAAAACCCTCGCTCCTCTCAATCCCCTTACTAGGCCTATATTATAAACTCCTGTTATTTTAAACCTTCTCTTCTGCTTTGAATGGGTAAATCTGAAACACTACAGCTG
Source organism: Carassius gibelio (assembly GCF_023724105.1). NCBI lineage: Eukaryota > Metazoa > Chordata > Actinopteri > Cypriniformes > Cyprinidae > Carassius > Carassius gibelio. The sequence continues at coordinate 4,000,460 of NC_068379.1, read as the reverse complement.
TCATCGGCTTTAATACTGACTGGGGCTTCAGAGCCACTACCACTGAAAGACTTTAAAACATTGTTCATACTGCCATAAAAACAAACATTAACAATCCTATTCGTATGGTTGCAGAATACACATTTCATCACCACCTCAAAAGCATTTCCAATAGGGCAATAAAGACAACTGAAGATTTAAAAACAACCCTAGATCCCCAAGACCAAAATTCTTCTCATTCCTCATTTTGAATGCCACGTTAATTATGGATAAAGCAAGTCATTCGTATTACTTTTTGAAAATAAAAGTTTATCAAGAGACATATACCTTTATATACTTTAGATAGTAGGTAGGTACTGGGATGTATATGTGTTTGAATGCAACAGTGGTTGAATTAGCTGTTTAAGGAGTTTTTTTTATTTTTGGTGTCTTCCTGGACAACTATTTGAAACACTTCAAGTGTTTGAGGGGTTTGTTTCTTTTTCCTTAACACAAGGCCATAATCTAGTCAATCTAAAGATGAGCTAAAACGCAAAAAAATAGTCTCTTACATATCATACACAGTACAGACCAAAAGTTTGGAAACACCTTCTCATTCAAAGAGTTTTCTTTATTTTCATGACTATGTAGAGTCACACTGAAGGCATCAAGGGCTATTTGAGCAAGAAGGAGAGTGATGGGGTGCTGCACCAGATGACCTGGCCTCCACAGTCACCGGACCTGAACCCAATCCAGATGGTTTAGGGGTGAGCTGGACCGCAGACAGAAGGCAAAAGGGCCAACAAGTGCTAAGCATCTCTCGGGGAACTCCTTCAAGACTGTTGAAGACCATTTCAGGTGACTACCTCTTGAAGCTCATCAAGAGAAAGCCAAAAGTGTGCAAAGCAGGAATCAAAGCAAAAGGTGGCTACTTTGAAGAACCTACAATATGACATATTTTCAGTTGTTTCACACTTTTTTGTTATGTATATAATTCCACATGTGTTAATTCATAGCTTTGATGCCTTCAGTGTGAATCTACAATTTTCATAGTCATGACAATAAAGAAAACTCTTTGAATGAGAAGGTGTGTCCAATCTTTTGGTCTGTACTGTACATAAGTACAATTTTGAATTGTGATGTCAATTTTCTATGAAAATATTATACTCAGAATAACATCAACTGACAAAATCTTTCTCTCTCTATATATTAAGTACTAACTGGAAGTGAAATTAAATGCAAAGCCAAATGGTTGCTTTGTATTTTAATGTGCTGTGTAAATAACTACTAGATGACAATAACAGAATGCAGCCTTCTAGTCATTTGGATAAGTTTGCACATAACTGTAAATGTTCTTTTTTTCATACAATGTACAAATTATCTAAATAGTTTTATTGCACAACTTTATAATAAGTTTACATTTGTTAACATTAGTTACTGGATTGGGCATCCTGAACTAAAAATGAACAACGCAAGAACAGCATTTACTAATCTATGTGAAAGATAATTAATATACAAACACCATTTTTATCCTTTCAAGTTGTGTACATTAATGTTAATGTATTAAGGACACAAACGAACAATACTAATTGTATAAATTATCATTAACACTGATTCATAAATTATTAATTTAATAAGAATTTTTGCATCACACCACAAAATGTTTATTGTAAAGTGTCAACAGTTTTAATGAATGGCATTCAAATAATGTTACAAATGATATTAACGTCTGTTGTGCTGACCATAACCATATGGCATTCAAAAGAGGAGAAAATCATCTGCGAGGGGATTTTGCAGTTGTAGTTGTAGTGAGACCAAAAGCCTGTAAGAAACACTATCAAGCCCATCACTGTCCCTGCTGTTCCACAAAACACATCGCACCTCTGCTTCCCAAAGTAGGACATTGTTTGACCTCAGTCAACTGATGGCTGAGCATAGAAAACACTTTATAAAGCATAAAAAAACACATGAATTACTAACCATACAATGGATTTTAGACTTGCATATTTCATGATCTGGTTTAAAAAGTCATAAAAGTCAAATCATATTTAATGGCATTTTCGTCACTAATGGAAGTGTTGGTTTCATGTATGTGTCTCTGTGGAACATCAGATCATTTCCAGTTATTCAGTATGTCTTATATCATCATTCAAGTATTGCCTCCAAGTATTCCCAAGTGGCATTTCTCATTGTCAAGAGATATGAAACCACAAGAGTCATTTCTCCAGAAAGAGCAACAAGAACGCTCCTGCACCACAGTATGTGTGTGCTCTCAACTCAATACACACACAAGCTTATACTTGTATAGTTATACCTTGTTGCAACATCCTGGAGATCTGTTGGCAAAATTATCAACATTAATAATGCAAGAACTTCCTTCAGAATCCCTCTGCAAAGTCAATATCATGTTTTATATCAAATGCTGTGTTTACCATCTTGAATCGAAATTATCTAAATCCTGCACAAGTTGTTGGAGAACAGTATTTCAAGTGGGTCTACACATGCATATGGGGTAGGACAGTTAGAGATTTCCAATACTGCTCCATGAGGGCCAGTTTTCTACAGTTGATATCGATTCCATAAACATTTAACAAGTTCTGATTAACGTGATTCTTCTTCTACACTAGATGTCACCCTCTTATTTACCTTGCATCTAACAATGGAAAGTTTAACATGGAGATGCTGTTGACAAGAACAAAGCAATATGCCTGATTTGCAATGCTGAGGTGAAATGGTGTCGTAAAACTACAAATTTGCAGAAGCGTTTTTACATCACGCATAGGGCGCTATGATTTCCGTGATGAATGAATGGTGCAGACGCTGAAGCACACATGATGCTTACGATATTTTCAGCCTCTGTCGTCTCACTATTATGACAAGAATACACAAATATCATCTCCAGAGCTACTCTGTGTCACACACCTGGACTCATTTAGTGTTTTTGCCCCAGTGACCCAGTTTCTGTCTTCCGTGTTTAGTTTGATTAGTTCCCAGGTGTGTCAATTCTATTCCTCACTTGTGCCTCACTTGTGCTCACTTGTGACCACTTGCTACTTACGTGTGTCTACCTCTGTGCTCCATGTTGGATATCCCCTGTGTTGGATATATTAAAAACCTTATTCCGTTTATCCTCGACTCCGCATTCCTTCAGGCAGCGTAAAAACCGTGACAGAAGACCCGACCTCAAAAGAGAAAATAGAAAACTGCGTGTTCTTCCCTCCGTTTTGCTTTTGTTTTTTCACAGTCTTTTCTTTTCTTAGTGTCTATGGATCCCCTCTATCGTCCCGAATTCCTCATCCTCCTGCTGAAGCAGGAAGGACGTTCTCTCGAGGACCATACCAGACAGTTTTTCCTATTAGCTAATGCCACCAGCTACCCGGACGGCGCGCTCTGCACCTTCTACAACACCAGCCTGAACTCCAAATGCAGAGCGTTGTCGTCCGAAGATGGTCCTCGAGAGGATTTCGCCGCATTCGTGGAGTGGACTCTGGCGAGAAATGGCTCATCTCTCACCATCTGCCCCATAGAGGACCTCGCCAGCCCCACTCCCGACCCAGAGACCAGCCAGCCACCATCACGCCGCACGGAGCCAGAGCCCACCGCAGCCGCAGAGCCCGAGCCATCCACTGACAGGGAGCCGGATCTCGAGAGCGCGACTGACCAGGTGTGTGAGCCGGCAACAACACTCCTGCGACTGAGAAAAGCCTTTTTCCTGCGAAAGCCCTGCCCACACTCCTGCGACTGAGGGTGAGCTATATGCAGTCTCTGAAAGTCATATGGAGCAAGTTCTGGATCTGATGGACTGGTCTACGGAGGTAATCCCTAATATTCCTGTTTCCCCGCTGGTTCCGTCCAGCCCTGATTCCCCTGTATACCCTCTCAGTCTCCCACTCCTACCTCCTCCAGTCATTTCCTCTGCTCCATTTCCGCTGGTTCCGCCCAGCCCTGAATTTTCTGTTTCTCCGCTGGTTCCGCCCAGCTCTGAGTCTTCTGTGTCTCCGCTGGTTCCGCCCAGCTCTGAATCTTCTGTGTCTCCGCTGGTTCCGCCCAGCCATGATTTTTCTGTTTCTCCGCTGGTTCCGCCCAGCCCTGAATCATCTGTGTCTCCGCGGGTTCCGCCCAGCCCTGGGTTTTCTGTTTCTCCGCTGGTTCCGCCCAGCCCTGGGTCTCCTGTGTCTCCGCTGGTTCCGCCCAGCTCTGAATCTTCTGTGTGTCCGCTGGTTCCGCCCAGCTCTGAATCTTCTGTGTTTCCTGTATTCCCTCCCAGCCTCCCTCTCCCGCCTCCTCCCAAACCTGCTGGTCCCTCTACTCCTCTTTCGCTGGTTCCGTCCAGTCCTGATCCTCCTGTCCTTCCTCCCATCCTTCTCCTCTCTCCTCCTCCTAGACCAGCCAGTTCCTCGTCATCCCTGCTGGTGCCAGCCAGTCCCGCAGCTCACCCTCAGTCCGCGCCATCGGGGCGCGGTGGTTCGCCGCTGTACTGCCAGTCTCCAGCTCCGCCTTGGCGGGTTAAGGCCCTGTCTCCGCCTCCAGCCTCCGAGCCCTGGACTCCTCCTCGGTCCTTCGACCCAGCGGCTCCGCCTTGGCTCTTAGCTCCCTCGTCTCCACCGTGGCCTGTCATCCCACCTGCTCCACCGGGCTCCCTCGTCCCTCCGGCTCCACCTTGGTCAGTCGTCGACCATCTGCCGCCTCGGGACTCCTCTCCTCTGGTTCCACCTCGTCACTCCATCCCTCCGGCTTTGTCAGGCTCCTCCTTCCCTCCGGTTCCACCTCCATCCTCGGTCGCTCCGGCTCCACAGCGGTCTGCCAGGACCCTGCCTCCGCCTTGGTCGCCTGAGCCTTCTGCTCCACCTAGGCCCTCCGGAACCTCGACGTCCCCCTGGCTCTGCGGCTGTGCTGCTCCATCTTGGGCTCCTCACCCACCGGTGCAGTCTCCGCCTGTCGGGCCCCTGGTGTCGTCGACCCTTCCTTCACCATGGCTCCTCCTGCCGTCGACTCCACCTTGGATCTCCGTCCTGGCTGGTCTCTGGTGGACCATCTGGCTCCTCCTGCTCCTGTCTCCTCCCTGGCTCCTCCCTCCGTCGTCTCCTCCCTGGCTCCTCCTTCTGTGGTCCCTGTCTGCTGGCCCCCTCCTGGGAGTCCGTCCTCCACCGGAACCTCCTCCCAAGTTCCCACCCACGCCTCCCTCTGTTGTTTCTACGGTGCGAGGACGCACCTACCGGGAGGGGGGAGTACTGTCACACACCTGGACTCATTTAGTGTTTTTGCCCCAGTGACCCAGTTTCTGTCTTCCGTGTTTAGTTTGATTAGTTCCCAGGTGTGTCAATTCTATTCCTCACTTGTGCCTCACTTGTGCTCACTTGTGACCACTTGCTACTTACGTGTGTCTACCTCTGTGCTCCATGTTGGATATCCCCTGTGTTGGATATATTAAAAACCTTATTCCGTTTATCCTCGACTCCGCATTCCTTCAGGCAGCGTAAAAACCGTGACACTCTGAGAGTCACTTCATGAGCATTTTACCATTTAATTTGAGAAAAACTACCATCAATGTACAGCATCTGCAAGTTCTTTACAGCAACCCATCAAAATAAAAGTTTGGTTTAACTTGAAGAAACTGTGACAAAAATATATCACTATCATGCAGCAGAATGTAAGACTCAGTATTACAACTACTACTAAATAATAATAATAATAATAATAATAAAGTTTTATTTTTTAAAGGAATAATAAAAAGATATATATAATTTTAATTTTAACAGTAAGCTTGTTGTGCTGCACTTTGTTTGCAAAATAAAGAGAAGGGTTTAATCTTCATTTGATTAAAGGATGAAATAAATTAAAGTTTTATGTCCTCATTTGGTTAACAGAAAAAAAATTAAGAAAAATGTTTTTAGGGCCCTATTATTGTTTCAAAATTTAAAATACAGGTTTGTGGCTTAATTTCTTTCTATAAATATAGATTAAGATATTCTATAAGTATCAAATCTTAATCAATACCCATCTAAATCTAAACACCATCCAGCTGGGAGCAGGACTGCCACGGCTCTGAAACTTAGTTTTAAGATTATTTCTCACAATTTAATTAATACATTTTATAAATATCAGTACCATTTGTATTACAACTATATTCATTGGGTTTAATGAAAAATAAATAAATAAATAAATAAATAAACAAACAGATTTAGGAATTCAATTGAATCGAATCGAGAGCCTAAGATTAGCTAAAACCTTTCAGTCAGGCGTGTTCTGGCAGGCTGAAAGTAAACGTTGCAGGAAAGTGGCCCTTTAGGAGCAGGACTGGACACCCCTGGCATTTGATGAACACTACATGTATAGAGATGTGGCTACTACTTCCCCAGGTTTTCTGTTTGCAAAATTTCACAATCAAACAGAGCTGTCCATGTATGTTCTTGCATTATTTTTTGTTAAACTTGAAACAATACAGTATTTTGACAGCTTTAGATTACTAGAAAGAACTAAACAAAAATAATACTGATATCACAAGGGATATAATGACACTGCAGAGACATTTTGAATGGAGCTCAATTCCCCTTAGACACCATGAGTCTCACACACTTCATTTCATCTTATCTCTCAACAAGGAAAATACCCTTAGCACAGGGACAATGTCAAATAGCAATAGTTGTTGTTTGCTTTTGAGCTGTGAGGAAATGTGCAACAGTTTGCAACCTTGTAATGGCAACACATTTAAAATCAAAAAGTGAAGAGAACAAAAAGGATATTACCTCCGCACCTCACAGGGGATTATAGAAGACATGATAGAGATCATCACATTACTGAATTCAGAATACATTTCACATTTAGGCAAAATCAAGCCAATAAAACCAAATCTGGTCACAACTTTCAGAAGAGCTCCATCAAAATAGATTTCAAACTGGATTGAGTGTATCAGAGTCACAAGTTCAACACTGAATCTAGAGTTAGATTAGTTAATATCACTTAATGCGTTTGGTATCGTGATCTAATAATGAACAATACAAGAACAGCATTTATTCATCTTGGTTAATGTTCATGTTTAAATATACTAAAATGTACTAAATTAACATGCCAGACTGTATAATTATTCATAATGCATTATTAACAAACAAACTAACACTGAACCATAATATAATTATAAATTAACATTCAATTAATAAACGCTGCAAAAATTCTGTTGTTAGTTCATGAATCATGATACATAATTCATTAATGTTTACCATTTTTCTTGCCCTGTCAAGATGGACCAACTTAAATGAAAAAGATCTTAATAACAATAATAATAATAATAATAATAATAATCAAGTGTTGTCAATCTATTACTCACGATTAATCGCATCCAAAATAATACATGTGTGTATTGTGTATATTTATTATGTACATATAAATACACACACATGCATGTATATAATCAAGAAACAATTGTTTTGTTTAAATATAAAATATTTATATTTATATATAATATACATTATATTTGAATATATATATATATATATATATATATATATATATATATATATATATATATATATATATATATATACACATAAATGTTTTTAAATATATACATGTGTTTGTGTATTTATATATACGTAATTATATGCATTAACCGTGATTAATCGTTTAAAAGCACTAATCTAAATAGTCATTTTTTATATGTATATAAATCATAAAAAATATATAATAATAATTTAGCTAAAACTTTGACTTAACATAATTTTTCTGATAGGATTTTAATGAATGTGATATGCACACATCCATTTATTCAACATTTGCCAAGTCATGCTTAACAAAACCCCTTACAATTGTAGGTACAAACAGTAACAGCTTCTCTTTCATAGCATACATCTTTCAATTATCGGTTAAAAGCATAATAAAGAGAAAACAAACATATGACATTCATTTGTAACTCATCATGCAGGTTTTCATATCAAGTGAAAATGTGAGATTGAAAACCAGTCAGATTTCTACCACTCAGGACAACAGGGTGCATGTGTCTAAAGAGAAGGGTAAGGAAATCTCAGCTCCCGTATTGTCTTGCAGTGGAAGAAATGAAATATAAAGCTTTATAATCGAGAGAATCAATGTTTCTGTTTTGATGGAGCCCTTCTTAAATGAAGCACCAGCGGGGCATTTGGGTCAGAGAGAGACAGAGTCAGAGAGAGCAGCAGTTAGAGAGGACTTACTCTGCCTTGGCTCCCTGGACCAGGAGCGTGTTAATGCAGTCAATGCTGCCGGCACGGGCCGCTTTGTGGAGGGGGGGTTCTCCAACATAGTCCTACAAGACAGAGAGAGAGAATCTAAAGCACCATGCAGCTGGGAGCAGGATTGCCACGGCTCTGAAACTTAGTCTTAAGATTATTCCTCACAATTTATTAACATTCGTATTGTTTTGCTTCTGTACATTACAGAATAATCCTAATACACACACACACACACACACCTTATAAAATCATCATTTATTCATAATGAACTTGGAATCAGTTAATAATGATTCAATTATGATGATTCCTTTAAGACTTTATAAACTAATTACACAGGGGAATAATTATATTATGACTATCTGAACATATCATAATCGTACGTAACATGCACATAATATGTTTTGAGTATTTACACTGGTGTAAAAGTTTCTGGATGTGTTTGTTTCGAAAGTCATCTCTAATAGCTGCATTCATTTTAACATAGACGAGTGAGACTCAAAATATTCATATGATTTAAAAAACTATTTGAATATATTTTCTGTGATGCTAAGATGAATTTTCAGCATCATTACTCCAGTCACGGCTGTCAAATGAAATAATTTATATTACAGATAATTAATATTTGCTTAAAATTCCATATGTGCATGACAATATGTATTTAAAATTATATAACAATCGTGTCAGGCCCATCCAAGAAGAAACTAATTTATCTATTAGAAAAAGGCAACTCTGCACAGTGTTATTTAAGCACCATTTATTACTATTATTAATTATTATAATAATAAATATGACGGTTGCACTTTATTTTACAGTACGTGTCCTAACATGTACTTATAGTGTACTTACAGTGCATTTATCTAAGAAACTTCTGGTAATACAAGGTAACTACATTTAAATTTTATTTACATTTAAAGTTTAAATTTTAGTATTTTTTTATGTGGTTTTATATTTTAATTATTTGCTTACATTTCTATTTAGCTTTATTTCAGTTTTAGATTTGTCTTCATCTTAATTAGCTAGTTGTAAAGGCAACATTTTGAACAAGTTTATTAGGTTTTCCATCTAATATTTGATTTGATTTCAGCTGTGTCAATGGTTTTTAACATTATTTGTTATCCATCACAACACTGCGTCTGCAGACTCCCCAGAATATGGAGGCTTTCGCCAAATAACTGGAAGCGAAAGTGCAATCTCTCCATCACACAACCCAGCATCATCATCATTTATTTAGGAGCTGGTGGATCGGCCGGCTGAAACATTCACCCTGACAGGAGCCTACAGTAAAGTCTTCAGTAAAATCAGCCAGCACTTTCAGCAAGATCACTGATTCACGGCAGAGGAATGTGGGTCAGACTCATGCTACATTCATCTGAGCAGTACAAGACTGGGTAAGAGAGCAGTCGATGGGACTTAAATGATTTATGTTGATCCGCCTGAGCCGACAGGGATGAGGGTCTAGTCTAGATTTGAAGAACACATCACTGGTTATGTAACAGTGGCCTAGTAATCTCATTTCTCTGCTGTAAAACACCAGTCAATGGTGGGGGCAGAGAGTATGCTTATGCGCTGATGGGGATTTCTCCATTCTGCACACATGAAAACACAACAGTGATGCAGTACATATACAGACATGAAGGGGAAAGTCTGGGTTATCATCAAAAATGAGCACAGGTTTAAGCCAAACTTCAGAAATACCTTCAAAAGGGAAAACTGTGGGGGTCGGCGGTATGACCAAACACTTAACTAAAGGTAGAAACTTTTATTATAAAAAAAAATTCACAAGATGATTCAGAAATCATGCACATGGCTTGTCCTTAAAACATAAATGATACACAGACAAAACATCACACAACTCTAAAATAAGGCAGAAAATAACACTACAAATGTACCTTACTTATAACAAAAATGAGAAGAAATTATGTGTATACAAAATAATGATGTGTTAGGAACGTCATTTTACTGTTGTTAACTGTAAATAATGACCATTTTTATTAATTATTTCACAATAAAATGACACATTATGCAATTTTAGACCATTTACAGTTTTAACCATATATGAGATGGTAACTTAATGTTAATGAGGTTCTTTCTGCAGCACTTTGTTTGTTTTTGTAAAGATGTAATTTATTTGCACATTAAGTTTTTTGGCATTAAATTGGACGGTATTTTAGAATTAATTAACATATCTGCAATGTTAGACTATTTACAGTTTTTAAACTAAAACAACATGGTAACGACTTTTTACTGCGGCATTTTTCCTTTTTTTTTATATATATATTTAATGCATTTCAAATTAAATATATTATTCATTATTCATTTCACAAAATGCTTAGCAGCTTAATGTCACGTAACACTTGAGGAAAAAAAAACAATATAACTTTAATAAAACCGATAATACAACATCTGATTTCTGATCAGGAGAATCCCATTCACTGCTAAGTCATTTGTGTTGTGTTGTGCCTAACAGCACTCCCCAAAACAATTTCTTCCTTATCTTCATCTTCACACCTCTTGCTCTGTTTTCCCACATAACTTCACGCTTGTTCAGTCTCACATGTAAATAAAGCAGTTCTGCATGCTCACCTTAAATATGAGCGTGTGTCTCATATATAATCTCATATCACAGTGAAGTCTTACCTGTCTGTTTATATCAGCTCCGGCCTGCAGCAGCCAGAGCAAGCACTGAGGATGACCCCCGAAGGCAGCAATATGAGCAGGAGTCTGGGCAAACCGAGAGGTCACAGAGTTCACACCACATCCCACCTGCACCAGACGCATGACACACTCCAGCTGAGACAGGACACAGGAGAGGATGCAGGGAAAAGTGCCTTTCATTAGTGCTCAGAGAGGCTTTACAATATGTGTGTGTGTGTGTCACTTCCTGTTATTCATCTACTCTACAGTGCCATAAATCCTTCTTTTCTAGACACTCCCATGCTGACATTACACTGATCCAGATAAAGCCAACAGCACACGGCGAGTGGGAGTGGCACCAGAAACAGAGAGATTTATAGCTTCCTCGTGACTATTTTAATAAGTCATATCAGATTTGCCATAATTCAACTGGAAAAAATCTAGTTTGACCTAGAACCATGTTGATCAAGCTCACACAGACGACTTTCCCTCTAAATTTGACAGGCTAAAATGCACACATCCTATGGAGCTTTAAAAGTCAATGCAATGCAGAAAATGCTTTCCTTTTCAGTAATTCACTTGTAAAAATAAGCAGAGGGTTTGGTGTTAATGTCCCATTCTTCACCGGTTAGGTATCTTCAAGATGTCTGAGAATACACCTCATCAGCTACATAACAGAGAATGTAGCTCTTTAGAAAGAGAGAGAAACCTGAAGTTCAACATCATAACCCGAGGAAAGACTACAGCCACAGGTGGCAATGAAAAACGTCACGACTTGTAAAAACTCTGACACAATACGCCCACACGTGCAAGGACTCTTAAGAGTCGATTCTTTTAGTGAATCAAAAACACTGACTGAATGAGTGAAAGCAGTCAAAACTGAAATGAACCAAGAACTGCTACTGTGTAATTACGCTTCTAAAACAGGTCTGAATAACCGGGTTTAGAAGCATAATTAGATGAACAACGTTAATACAAATTAATAAATGTCATATTTTTGTTCGTTTAGCATTATATTTTTTATATATTATTGAATAGAACGATCATTTTTAGCACTTAAAGTTACTAACTAAAAATTGTAAAACCATTTATTAAGGACGCCTTATATCGCCTCTGTTGATATTGAAGACGACCTCATCATTTTTTATCTTTAAAGCTGCAGTCGGTAACTTTTGACGCTCTAGCGGTTAATAAACAGAACTGCTTGCGTCTTGCGGAAGAACATTGTAGCCGGAACTACTTCTTCTCTGTTTATGTCTATGAAGAATCACAAAGGTACTGGGTTACTCCGCCGCGGTACCCCCGAAGCAATCTAAAATAGTCTATATAACGAATATAAACACTTATTATAGGTGTACCCTAGTGATTCAGGACAAGCCAAAAACACGGTTTGGAAAATGGATTCATGGTGTACTCACTTATTATATACATTTTTCTACAATTTGAACACAAACAAAGTTACGGGCCGCAGCTCTGATTGGTTGTTTCTTCCCGGGAGCGATGGATTTCTGCAAATGGCAATAGGACACTGGGAGGAGCCAGAGGAGCTTGATTTTTTTCACAGATTATCTGTCTCATATTCTACTGTCAGGACATAATGACAGGTTTAATAAATATGTAAAAAATATTTTTTTTTTACAAAAGTTCCCTACAGCACCTTTAACTAATGAACTTCTTTGCTAAATATTTAAAATTATTTGCTAAAAAAAATATTTAAATATTTAAATATAAACGAATCTATAACGTATTTTACCGTTTATATTCGGCTCTGTATTGCTCTTTTACAATCACCATGGATATATAATCGCAAGACAAGCATAGAAAAGGAAAAATAAATTAAATGGAGGGAACAAGGCAAACCCGTCTGAATGTTTGCGCAACGTTCAACTAACGCTGGATCAACAGTGAAGTCAGATAATCACTTGCACGATCCCATTATCATCTTCTGATGCGGTTTGAGTGTCACTGACGAATAACTCAACATCTTTAAAGATTAAAGAATAAATGAGATGCAATGCATTGCATTTTATTAATGAGAGTAACAAATAATGGTTTAATCTGGTAGGATATTTTCATTCACACTGTAGATAATTAATTACACATGCTGCTTATAAATGAGTTCATTATGTACCTTGCCGAAGTGTGCAGCCCAGTGTAGAGGAGTCCACCCGTAGAAAGAGTCCTCCACGGCCAGCTGATCTGCGCTGCACTGAAGGAGCGAGCACAGCGCGTCCACGTCTCCATCTCTGCACGCGCGGTGAAGAGGGAAGCGGGCATTCAACACCTCCTCGCTAGAAAACCCAGACTCCAGTCCCACCGACATTAGTGCTCAGCAAAAAAAATGCTCGCTTTTATAAATACGTGGAAACAAGAATCGTCAGGAAAATGGTGGACTTCACGATGTCTGCTTTCATGAAGTGCGCCGCCCAAACAAAGCGCATGCAAAGAGGAGGCGAGGCTAGACGAGACACTTGCGCTGAAGAACCGAAACTTCCCACGAGACGAGAATAGCCCAAACCCGACATGGATCAGGTGAGAATCGGGACTGGAGCTACGCATGCTCACTTACAATGTGAGGGTACCCTGAAGCCCGAGACGGATCGCTCGAGACTGATGCGCATGCCCACAACAAAATAGACGCAGCACGAAACAAAACAAGAGCATCAAATGAAAAAGTAGACATATTTTGAAGCGTCTTATTTTTCAACGCGGATGTAGGCCGTTTTCTGTGAATGTGCAAGACTTCCGGTACATTAGCCGCTGTTTGCACTACAAACCAGTGTGGTCATAATTAAGTGCATACATGATAATAAATTAATTAAAAACTTATGATAAGAAACAGCAATTTGCATTACCTAGCATCAAAACTAGTTGTTTTGAACCTGCTTAAAATAGCTAGAAGCAGGTAACACCGGAAGACAGACACATACAACTGATCTGATTTTATACAACATGACCTTTTTTTTCCTATTATTCACCAGGTCACGATACAACCCTATTTTAGTGTAAAAATGGTGACTACTTAAGCTCTGGGATGTTTAGTAATTATTACACACATTATTATACCACAAAGGATCTCCTGTTAGAAAACGCATACAAAGAACCTTGCTGTCATAAGAATAATCAATGCATTTAAACAGATTGCAACTAATTTTGTATTAAGAAAAGGTATACGAGGTAGGAATTTAACAAATAAAAAGCTTCCCACTCTATGCTTTTTAAAACATATAAACACTGTGAGGATGAGGACTAACGATTCTTTTCAAACTTAACACATTTTGTATATTCCTTCTCCATTTGATTAAATAATAATAATAATAATATTTCTACTCTGGTAACACTATTTTAAGGTGTCCTTGTTACACGTTAAATGTACTATACATATTATAATAACAATTAATTATTAATAATTATATGCAAGTAACCCTAAGCCAAACCCTATTCCCAATCCTAACCATATAGTAAGTACATGTAGTTAATATTAATCAGTTTTAATTACTTCTACAGTGCTTTTAATGTATAACTACACTGTAAGAAGGATAATGTAACCAAAACTCTGTCTCTATGAAAAACTCTTGCCAATATTATTACTATATATATGCTATATTACCAACCAAAATGAAGTCCAGACACTTTCATGCATTTACACAGAATAATACAAAACAGAAACAGTTAGAAGTAAAACTTTCATGTTAGTTTAATACGTAGAATAGCAAACTATATCTAAAAGTGACAGCCACTTTCAATTATTTGTAATTTATCCCACATACTAAGGATTGTGAGTTACTGAGAGAAAATAAGGCGTTAGACAGCTTAATGTGAGGAGAACATCCGCTATAAAGTTAGAGCATTTGTCAGAATAGCTGAAAGTGAACATTTTCAAGCAGACTAATAAATAAATTGCAGCTGGTAGTAAGACAGCAATTCATTCATAAAGGGACAGTGTTAAAAATATGTCCTTGTGGGTTATCACATACAAATCTAAACACTCGCAAACATAACACACATCTATAGACATACGCGTGTGTGTGTGTGTATATATAAATGTGTATGATATTTATAGAGGGGAACCACACAGAAATAACAGTGAAGAAGTAGTTGAAACTGTATTGCAGAACTACAAGAGGCACTTTAAAATAAAAAGGAAAAGAAAAAAGATGCTCAACAATGTACTTCACTTTTATTTGATATGGAGTAGCACTGAGATGCAGACCTTTAGTCTTTATAATGTCCATGAAAAGAGAAATGAAAACACGCGCGGGTTTAGCTTTCAAACAACTTCTTGAAAGCGCTGCTTATCTCCTGGATCATGTCAGAGGTGGTGGTCGATCTGCTGTGCTTGTGGAAGGCCTGGCGATTACACTGCCTTGTCAGAGACGTAGCACCGAATGCAGCCACCAGCGAGGGATTCATGCTGGAAAAAAGGAACATTTATTATTAAACTGAAAGTGATGTGCAATGACACCTCAAATAATTAGTGAAGACGGAGCAACTCACCCTTTGGTTGCATCTGGAGGTGAGCTGAACGCCCAGTGGGCGAAGACTCCTAAGGAACCGGAGAGCAGATCTCCCTGCCCCCCACAGCGCCGCCCACTGCCCTCTTGACTACAGGTCAGCACTGAGAGCAGAAGACAAGCGACGTGTTAGAGAAAGAAAATGGTGCACTGGAACCTTGTGAAGTCTGAATAATTCAAGAAAATCACTAACTGTTCTTTCCGTCAGTAATAATGTCCTCCTCCCCCTTCAAAACCAAGGTAAGGTGGCCCATGGCGATGCTGAGCTGCTGAGCACTTCTCTTGTGGTCGGTGCTGTCCAGAGGTTCATGGTGCTGAAATCAAAGTTTGATTTAGCTTGTATACTGCAACTGTATGTATTAGGTATCCTTCCATCTATCTATCTATCTATCTATCTATCTATCTATCTATCTATCTATCTATCTATCTATCTATCTATCTATCTATTTATAAAAGACATGACAGCGGCTATTTAAAAATGTGTTTTGCCGATTTTGGAGAGGATCACCTCATGTTTACCGATGACAGCAGTCTCAGTAATCTTTGGTCGTTATTCAATTAATTTATTCATATGTTAAAATGAAAATAAAAATAGGCAAGAGGCCTACTGTTTGATATGTATGTTTCATTGTAATGTAATCTATATACACATTTCCCTGAAGTACATTTCTGCTTCTATTATTATGTTTAAATGAAAACGAAAGGAGGCAGTGGTGTTTAATATAATATTTCGTCTTATTGTAAATATACAGAGAGGAAAACTGCAGTAGCCATGGTGAGCTGACTGATGTTATCAAGTACACTGCTGATTGCAGAATTACTGGACTTGTGTTGTCCCGTCCCGAGTCGAACTCGCAAAGTCAGAACTACTGAGGACACAAGCCTGAAATTAGTGTAATTTGTACTGAGAAACACGCGCAGACCTACGTCACCAGACTTATTGCCTAATCTTCACGGTAAATTACTTTAGACCGCGGTGGAAACACGGAAAGCAACGGGTCTGGGGGAAAATAGTTCTTGGTACACTTGTTCTAGGTAATTTCGGTGGAAAAGCGGCTTTAGTTTTAGTATAACATTCTAATCCCATTCATATTTTTACTTTTTTATAATTTAATGAAGAAACCAATCTGATGTGTATTTGACATTTGAGGCTTAATACTCTAGAAAAACACTAAAAGATTGTCAGAGTGTTTTCAGCTTATTTTCATATTAAAATATGTTATGGAGTTGCATCCAACAATGGTACAAACATCATTCAAAGTAAATTGTGATAATCTTTATTAATAATCGCAATTACAATTTCAATGGAATAATCAACTATTATTTTTTTTTTAATTATCCTGCAGACCTACAACTTTGTATGCTTTCGTGGCCATTTATAATCCATTCAGATTTTTATTCAAACTTTAGTTTTTGTCATGATTTGAGTGTATATTGCCATTCTTGTTATGGTAGTACATTAAATCTCATTACATCTGCACTAAAGCACCTTCACTAATTTCAGATGCACCTGCAGTGAATGAATTCTAAACCCGGGACTGCAGTGAAAGCAATGTTCCTAAAACAAAGACTATATTTCTGTGTGATAACATCTGTGCCAGGAGATCTGATGGTAATGTGGTCAGTGGTGAATACAGGTGCATGGCAATCCAAAACGGTCACGTAAAAAAAAATCTGATCACAAGACTACATACAAGAGACATTTGAGTCCCATACAATACCAGGCAAAGTATCATTTTGTCAAAACCAGATGTCTCAGAGCCACAGATATTACATACAAATAGAACCTGCTCCGCCACAAGGAGGATATTAGCACTTTCCAAACTCACCATGGCCTCATACAGACGAGTAAACTCCATAAAGTTGGGTGTGAGGATGCCTCTCTGATATCCTTGAATGACTGACGGTTCTTTAGCCACTAACCAAAGTCCATCCTGTAAAGACACACAAACATGAATATATAAACAGTTTTTGCACAAGTGACTCATTTATTCAGTGCATCCACAAAACAATAGTTTATTCCGCAAACCACTGACGCCCTTTTTTTCTGGATTAGCAGAATCAGTTTAATATCATTTTTATGCTCTTTTAGGCAATATGCAATACAACATTAATACTGTCAAATTAAAACCACATGTTTGAGCTCCGACCCAGTTCTCCTTCTGTATAAAGGACAATTAATCTATTGGCTGTTGCCACCATATCCAGTATAAAAGCGTATTGATCTGCTAGATCAAAAGTGTCAGTGGAAACAGTACTCACAGCATCAATGATGATTGGTATTCCTCTGAGTTTGGCCCTCTCAATAATCTCCTAAAACCAAACATCAGTCAAACACTCAGCAATTTGGAATGCATCAATGTGGAAATATACAATGTTGCCAAGCTCTCAAGAAATATTAAATGATTGATGAATGATGAACAGAATGATTGTCTTAATGTACAATAAGTGTTCAAAGTACGGACGCTTTCGCACATTTGAGAAAAACCTAAAAAGAGGTTTTTCCAATTTGTGGTTGGTACTATATAAGGGAATCAGACAGAAATTTAAAAATAATATTTCCTAATTATTTTTGTGTTATATATTAGTGTTGACTAAACTGCCACACAGAAGTCAGAAGATGTGTTTGTCGTATCATTCATCTTGCCTTCGCATTCTTCAGAAGCATCTCTTCCCTCCCCAGACCTGGTCCCACAACAAGACTGTGAAGCCTGGGCAGCCATTTCTCCATCTCCTCCACAGCGTTGGGACCATCTCTGGAGGAACACACAGCCAGAAGAGAAACACCACCATCATGATCAAATCCCTCTCCACGTAATAAATCAAATGTGTTTCAGCTGGTAAAATGCACTGAATCAAATAACTCTGGAGGGCCATAAAATTCACACAAATTGGCCACAGAGATATTTAATGAAATTCACAAGTCGAGAGTTCCTGCTTACAGCACTGGATGGACGATGAGTTCAGGACTGTAGGACTTGATGACCGTAGCTGCATCTTTGGTGCAGAACACGTGCGACAGATCGGCTCCCTGGAAAACAGGCAGGACGAGGAGAAGGTAACCAATATACCAGCATTTTGAGATTATCAGAAAACTGTCATCTTGGCTCATTAACAGAAGACCAATTTCCCATTGTGTCAGCCGAAAGGGTTATGCAAAAAAAAGGTGCAATTTTACACAGATCTTATTATAAACAATGTTTAAAACATAATATTATTGCTGCATAATATATTTGTGCATACAACTTTTGTTCAGGATTCTTTGATAAATATGAGTCAAAGTTGAATTAAAACCATGAAGACAATTCACTGTGTATCTCACTAAAGTATGAAAAAAATTAAATGATGAGAAACACAAAATTGATTGCGTTTATAACAGAATACTTACCACTTTTAAAGCTGAAATAGCTGCAAAGAAAGGTGCTCCTGTGTACCTATCAAGAATAATACAAAAATGTAAGTTTCACCAAGAAGATTCACATATAGATAGAAGAAAGCAGCCTGCTAGGTACTATAACACTCACATCACAGCACATGGCACCTTATAAAACACTGTTGTGGCAGAGCATGCCTTGATGGTATGTGGTTGAAAGTGAAAAAGTGAGCAGGTTGGGTGTAAGCTCCGGAAAAAGAGGATATCTATGAAAAATGGCCCGAAATTTTGTTGTTTTTGTTTTGTGCAGGTGTCTTATGTAGCACAAGTTCACTAATCTAAATTCAGACCATTCTGTGTACCTAGCAAGATCAATACAAAAATGATAAGGCATGTACCGAATATGTATATTTACATGAGGGGTGCATTGTAATTACATTTGAGGAACTTTTAAGATTTATAGTCAATTGTTAACTTTATTTCCAACTATAACCCGAACGCTTTCCCTTGGCTTTAACCCATATAATCCTAACACTACTCCTAATAATAAATATACCTCATATTTATTAGCAAAAAAAAGTAGGAATTTTCCAGAACAAGCTGCACTTACACAGTAAATCCCTAGTCTTAAATGTGTTTTGTCTAAAGTATTTAATTTCTTAAGTATTAATTGTTATTACGTAGTAGTTAAGGCCACCTAATATAAAGTGTAATCATTTTCCCCAAATATCCTATTTAAAAAAAAGGATTCATCCGATGAGTCAGCTGTGCATGTGCAGCACCCATTGAAGCTTCACCACAGACATTTATTAAGTGTGTAGTCCGGAGAAAGATCTGTGCAGCACTTACTCTTGACATCCTCCAATGATTCCAATGCGTCCGTCCTGACCCTTGTGTTTTTTGGATGTAAGTGGAGGAATTGTTTTTCTTACAAGTGGAATCACACTGTCCATTCTTGCAGTTCCCAGAGAGAAAGAGCGCTCTATGACTGAGACAAGAACACAGTGACAATCATTAGCTTCAACACAAACCAGACAAGCTTAGTTCAGTTCCATGCATTGGATTAGACTAGTTTATACACCAGTCAAAAAAAATAATAAAAAAATTTTGGGGGTGGTAAAAGAACTGACATCATTTTCACATAATTTACTTTTGTCAATTCAAACCATGTTGTTGCTTTTCAACACAAAAGGAAAACTGTTTCATCCACTGCATCAACTTGCATGAACCAATGCCTTTTTAACATCTATGACATCGAACCTGCTACTGTTTTTAAATCATAACGTGGACGCAAATTTTATTTCAGAGCTTAAGCACTAGGGAGAATTATCAGTGACTAAATATTAGTTTGTTCCACATAAAGCTTTAATATTCCTTTAGAATATTACTGTACAGACCACGTTTATGTTTTGGGAATATTTCAGCAGTAAAACACTGGTTTAAATGCTGGCTCATAACTTTATAACAAAAGGCAATTCAAAATAAATGGCAACTCTACACGAACATTGAGTTTCACCCTCTTCCATGAGCAGACCTGGGCCAGCTGCTTGGCTGTGGCTGGCAAACTCGTTCAAGGCGGGTGGATGGTTACGATTCCCACAAGGGGGACGCGTGAGGGGTACGGTGGGGATAGTCTGGGGGATACAAGAGGGCGGCGGAGCGGGAGAGGGTGTGCTAATGCCATTAAAGATCTGGCCCAACATCTGTAGCATCTGCAGCTCTCGGGAATGCTCCTCCTCTCTGCGCTTATCCTCAGCCTGAAGACGCTGCTGCTCGAGTCTGTAGAAGTTGTCTTCTGCTTCCATGCTCTGCTCCAGGAACTTCTCCATCAGCTTCTCCAGCGACATGTTCGCGAAGCGCTTCTTGCTTCTCCGTGGCCTGCTGGACGAGCTCGCCGGCGGGTTGGTCTTGCTCAGGCTGCTCGGTTTGGTTGGAAACGAACCTTTGAGAGAAGAACACATGAATATTAACACGCTCACACATGGGAAACCAGACCGATTTGGCTAAAGATGGCATATAATTGCTTTCTGACGTATCAGAAGAAGTTGACATACTCATGCCTCCCACTGTCACCGGAATGGGGCAGGGTGGGTACTCCGTTTTGACCGGGTGCTCCATAAAGGAGCATTCCCCCATGCCATCCATGTGAGCCTCCTGCAAGAGTTCAGTACTCTCAGCATCTTCATCCATCGTTTCATCTCCCCCAACAGCAACACTATCAATGTCCTGCCTCTCGAATAAGGATCTATTGCTCAGTATCCTCTCCATCTCATCGTAGAACTTGCACATCTTGTGGTACTGCCCATTTTTCCTGGATCCCTCCTTCGCTTGGAAATACTGCCTCTTTAAGCTCTTAACCCGTATTCTGCACTGGTCCGGTGTCCTATCGAAGCCCAGCTCGCACAAACGGTTCGCGACGTCTCGGTAAACGTGGCTGTTCCTAAAGTTCCCGTCCAGCGCCGTCTGCACGTCGTGCTCACCCCAGATATTCAGCAGCGCTCGGGTCTCCAGGTCCGACCACAGGAAACCGCGCGTTGCGTTCACTAACATGATGGTCGAAGCAACCGAGTCCGAGCGCGGGTCGGCTTCACATCGATCAAGCGACGAGATCTAGGCCTTGTTTTGACGACGTTTCATGCCGTTTCTGAGCGCATAGCGACAGAGGCCTCGTCGAGGTTAACTGGGCTGCTTCATGCAAAGCTGCTTAGAACTTGCAGTGTTTACCGCGCCAACAACAGTGAGAACGTCACCGCGGTGTTGTGCACTACGTCACCACAACCTTGCGCTTCGAGGGTCAGCGATGAAAACAGTCGAATAGCTTCGACAATATCTCCAAGAATACATCTATGAAACAACATCTTCGGGGTTTAAAAATGTGAGTTACGCTTGAGAGCTCGAGTCAAATAACAACCGATAATTAAATTACAAAATCATTAACACACAACTTATAGCGTGATAAAACTGAAACCTACATGTATGATGTCAAATAAACACATTTGTGACATGTGAACACCTTTGGAATCATAGAGATTTTGCACAGACTCGTGGAGTAAACACGGAATGTCACGCTGATATTTTAATTACACCAAAAATACATTCGAATAAAAACCTGTGGAGGCTTTTGGACCCCACTGTAGATGTATAATGTGGCTCTCGACCCTGCATTTACCTTCATCATACAGCAACACTGCTGCAATTGTAATGATTACTGTAACCACGCCGAGAAGTGAACATTTCAGCCCATGCATCCTGTCCTTCTCAACCTACTGATAGTTTGATAAACTCCGATCTTACCAAGGGCCAGACTTAGTGGCTTTTCAGAGAAAATGAAGGCGGCACGTTTGAGAAGATTCATCAAGTTCACGGGTAAAACAAACACTGTTCAGGAGGAGAGTGAGAGCTCTGTGCGGGGATTAGATCCAGTATCCAGTCAGAGAACAGGAACAAAGTTCAGGATTTATTCTGGTTGTAGTTCTGTTGTGTTGCACGACTTCACTCGATCAAGTTCACACACACAGAAGAACTACCCTCTATCTATAATCATCAGACTTCCGCTGACGCTATGCTTATGCGTCATGACATAAGCAGAATTCAGTCAGCATTTCACATTAATAGACCAAACACAGTGCTACCTACTGTAGCGAAGCCTGGTTACAATGAATGATACTAAAAATGACAACAGCTGATAAATTTTAAGCCCCGCCTTTGCCGTTTACTTCCTGTGACGTGCACTGATGTTAAATAGCTCCGCCCACCACCTTTTGATGGGAAGTCTGATTCATTTCGCCGAATCGGTTCTTTTGAACAGTCAATTTCAAACAGGTTACAAAAGTGGTTAGTATTTTTTTAACAGCATAATCTTAGGTGAATGTTCAAATAGTCCTTTTAAAATTAAGGTTTTATCTTAGTGTATTTCCCCGTTACCTAGTGTATTATTTTGCAGTCGACGTTCAGATTTAAATCATAAATATAAGTCATACATATAATTCACATTTACATTAAACAATAATAAAATGCATAAAAACAGTGCTTTATTAATTTTTGGCTCTACCATCACTCGATTCAGTCAGATTTTTAAAGAAATCTTTCAAAAATCATTTGTTCAAACAATTCATTGAACTAGGTTTGACTCAAAAGAATGATTCGTTGACGAGTCGGACAGCACTATTCTGTTAAACCCGACTTGAAAGTTATGTAGTTGGAAAATCGGCGTTCTTACCAAACAACTATAATAGGGAAAACACTTGTGTTGTGGTCTATTTTGCCAAACTTTGGACGGAGAAATATTATATCATGCATTTAAAACGCAGAGACCGATAGCTGGATTGTTTATGTGGTGATTTTACATTACCTGGAAGAGTGGAGTCTGCATGAGTGGCATGTGTTTGGAGACATGTCTCAAGCCTCAAGGACCATGAAACCCGACGTGAAAATCGTCATTCTGGGGGACATGAACGTGGGGAAGACTTCTCTCCTCCACAGATACACAGAGAGGAAATTTAAGGACACCATCAGCACAGTCGGAGGGGCGTTCTTCCTCAAACAGTGGGGACCCTACAACATTTCTATATGGGACACTGCAGGTGGGCTGCGTTTACACTCTATTAAGTCAAACAAAACTCAAGAGCATGCTATTAAAGTGTAAACACCATGTTATCATTTCAGATGAAAGTAGTGTCAATCATATCTGTGTTTTATTTGTGTGTGCTTTCTGAAGTTCTGCTTCATATTTGTTGGTTTTTTTTTTTGCCCTGATTTATAGCTCAGAACTGCTTTCTCACGGTCATTGTAATGGCCTTTTTATTTTGTGATTGTCAGTGCTTTTTGTTCCTTGTTCAGATGGTGTTTAAGAACCGGCTCTATCATGGTTTAAGTTTTCAGAAATTGACCGACTTATATATAATACACACACACACACACACACACACACACACACACACACACACACACACACATACATACAGTGAGAGTGAGTTTTATTTAATCCCATCCATCCATCCATCTAATGTAAAAAGGATATCTTTTCTCCTCTTTCCTGTGAAAGTTGATCCTGTTCAGATGACAGATGACCCCATAGTACTTTTTGCTTTCTTAACAGGCAAAAAGTCACATGCTTGTGTGCAAGTCAGATGAGTGTGTATTGAATGTGTGTGTGTATGTGTGTGTGTGGAAACTAAAGGTTTCACTGGTTACTCAGGAGTGGGGGTCTAAAAGGGGCGTTGTAAGTTCACAATTAATTTAAGAAGTTTCAAAGCTTTTTTTATTCTCAGTTTTGAATGTGGTTTTAGTGGTTTAGTGGAAAATCCTGAATTTCAGAGAAAGAAGAACTAAGCATGCAGTGTCATTATATGTGCAAAATGACATGTCAAAATATTTCATTTTCATTTTCCACTACTCCTTTAACCCTATAAAGCCCACCGTATCAGGACTAAAAAAAAACATCTTTCAAAATAAATTTAAAGACAGTTAATAATTTCTTCATCAGTTCAAGGCCGAAAGGGGAACAGAGTCGCGGTGGCTACGTTTACATGTACACTTTTTAGTTTAATCAGATTTTAGAGGGGCATTACATTTTGATAAAGAATATCTCTTAGGGTTTGAGACTTTAGTCTTTCCAGATCTTCTTAATGCATCAAGAGTTTTTAACACTTCAAAGAGAAAGCAACATTTGAATTGCATCATATCACACTTTTAACACCCGCCACCCAGATTTCAGCAGATCGTGTAACACAGTCACTCCTGCTAGCTTTGGTGGGTTAAATCTCATATATATTATCAGAGCTCAACATAAATGAATTGGTAAGTGGATTTTTGAGAGAATTTTACTTGCCCAACAGTACACCATACCTGATTAAAACATCTTACAAGGGAAGCACTGAAATTATGGCGAGAATGATTCTGATTTCATTACATTGTTGTTGTAGCTAAACTGCGGTTCATCTAATATAATCTAATCTAAAAATGTCCCCCTTCAGGTCGTAATACACATGCCTTTTTGCTGTGAAATCTTGAATTCATTTTATAAATTAGAATATTGTTATTATTTTCTTTAATATTTCAAGATGATAGTTTTCTGGACTGAAACAACTTCAGTTTACTTGATTATTCAAACATTTTATTGAAAAAAAATCAATAAAATTCACTTTAAAATCACTTAAATACATATATAATAGCAATGAGGCAATAATTAATTCAAATAAAATATCACAAGCAAGTTATCACACAGTTTTATTGAACAAAACAGTTAAAATACACACTGTCATAAAACAATATAATAATAACTTTTGTACATTATGTATTATATCAAATGCCTGCAGAGGCACCAACAGCCTAACAATTAATTTTATTTTTTTACATTTACAGCGCAATCAAATTTTTGTTTAATATTGACTAACCAAAATTTTTATTCAAATGTCCACTTAATCCTTACTATGTGGCAACTTCTTTATGATAGAAATGCAAGAAATTAAAAGTTTAAACTTATATTTTAAACAGTTAGCTTATTTAGAAAAAGATAATGATGTATTCTTCTGTGATGGCATAGGTTTATAAAGTTTTACCTTATAAATCTGCCAGAATGGTGCACATTGTTCCCAGATGAACGTTATAAGCAGCCCAGACTCACAGCATATACAGAGATGGAGTTGAGACGCTCCACAACATGAATATGATAACTGTTTGTGCGGAAAAATAAAGAGCATATTAAACACACAGCACATATTTCAATTTCATTGAATTGCAACTTTTGTGGCTTTATAATAGCACTATGCTTTATTATGATTGTTAAATTGCTTGAATATTTTTTGCAGCCTTAGAAAATGGTCTAATAATATTTTTCACGGATTCTCGTTTATGGAATGTGCCACATATTTTGCAGCGTTTTTATTTTTATATAGTCCTCCAATTTAATAGAGGAATCGTTACAGCCCTAATATATAATTCAGGTAACACTTTACAATAAGTTTCATTAATTAACTACTTTAGTTAACATGACCTAAGCATAAACAATACTTCTACAGCATTTATTAATCTTAGTTAATGTTAATTTCAACATTTACTAATGCATTATTAAAATCGAAAGCTGTGCTTGTTAACAACTAACAATAAATGAGTGTATTTTCATTAGCTAACATGATCAACAATGAATAAATACTGTAAATGCATTATTCTTTGTTTGTTCATGGACGTGTATACATCAACTAACATTAACTAATCGATCCTTGTAGAGTGTTACCATTATTCATATCTAATATGATGGCTTTTGACATTTATTTGTTCGTCTCTCAATCATCGTCATCATATTGCATAGGATTATGTTTTGCCCCAAACAATAAAAACTGCAGATCTAAGCAGGTAAATATCATCTCGCTAAGAAATATTATTGGGTGATATAGAGTGCCAACTGATATTTATAATGTAAGTAGTCTGTTGTACTGTTATAAAGATCTCATTCATTTACATTACAGTCAGAATCAGTCTTTATGCCCACATAAATAATACCTTATGCACCAAATTGCATATTTTTGTTTGGGCCACTGAATACAATTAATGTTTTTTTCCTCCTCCTCAAGTAAAAGCTTCATATTGTACACAGACTGAAGTATTTTAAGTCTTTGGTTCTTTTCACATTTAACAAAAACCCACCAATTCACTATCTGAAACAAATTACAATACTTCATAAGACCAAAAACAAAACAAACATTTTTTTTTTGTGAA
Organism: Carassius gibelio; assembly: GCF_023724105.1. Taxonomy (NCBI): domain Eukaryota; kingdom Metazoa; phylum Chordata; class Actinopteri; order Cypriniformes; family Cyprinidae; genus Carassius; species Carassius gibelio. The sequence goes on along the minus strand of NC_068379.1, from coordinate 3,974,064 downwards.
TTGTTGGCCTCCTGGAAGGTATGTGGTGTCTTGGTGTATATCATACAATGAGCCATAAAAGCTTGAGGGATCAAATATGATATCAAAAAAACATACAGTACACACATGCACACTTTTTTTTAGATTTTGTATAAAAGTGAAAGAAAAAGGCAATTAAATTAGATGATTTCTGTTTGTTCTTTCATGTATCAGGCTATAGAGGACTAAGACGTCTGTTTAAATTCTCTGCATGTAAAAAGAGGTTGAAGCGTGCACTCTGAGATCAGGCTGAATCGATCAGGGATGTGTAGTGTCTGAACTCTTCTAAGGGATCTGCAGAGCGGCTGCTGCTACATGAACTTTAACCCATTTTCTTCTTCTCATTAGTTCGTCTGGTGATGGTAATAATAGTAAAGCTTACTTCCACTGTATTAGCTCACCATGTCATGACCATGAGCAGCTATTGTAGGTGTTCCTGTAGCTCAGACAGCACAGCATGCTCTCATGACATGATATTTCTTGTTTAGTTTTTTTTTTTCTCACTGTGGAGGGAGTTTTAAGTTGTGAAAGTTACAGTGTGTACACTTTTATGCATAAAGACTTTATGTCAAAAGGTAATGTAAATTGGGTGTGATTCTATGCAAGCATTGTAAAATTAAAACGAGCCATGCTTTATAAGTACTACATTATTAGTTTTACAGATTTTTATTGTGCGTGAAGCACATAAGAACAAGGAACAAAGCACCCTTCAGATGCAGACAGTAGAAGCCGAGTAGGTTTAAGATCTCTACATATTTCTACAACAATGAGCTCTTGTTTTTCAGCCGTTCTAGCTCTCAGTATCATGATGATCTATCTAACACTGTGTGGTTGTGACTGAAGAGATATTTCTTCACAAGCAGAAATTATCATGGCTTAAAATCTGCAAAGGGGTAATTCAACAAATCAAGTCAAAATCTTGCATATTTTATTGGGAAATTAAACAACATTTTATCAAAATTTGATAATTGCCCAGGGCTGCCCGATTATGACAAAAATCATAATTGTCAATTGTTCGCTAGTAATTGTAAATGTGATTATTCATTAGGATTATCCCAATTTAAATTGAATGATGTTTATACCATTGTTTGAAGCAACTGCATGCCGTGTATTTATATGAAAATAAACAAGCTGAAAACGCTGTAACTGAAACACTTTTATTGCTTTTCTATAGCATTAAGCGTCAAATGTCAACTATATATTGCATTGAATTCTTCTTTTAATAATAAAAAGTAAAAATATGCATGACATTATAATGTTATACTAAAACAAACAAAAACCAAAAACTTAAGAAAACCCATAGAAAGGCAGAATTAAAAAAAATAAAATAAAAAAATCACTAAAAATAATAAAGGTGGACTTTGAACGATTAACTGTCACTTTGAATGATTATGTAATTGTGACGTCCGTAATTATAATTGCGATTGAAAATGTGATTAATCGTGCAGCCCTTTAATTTCTTGAATCTTTTACCATGCAGACAGCAGGATAAAGCCCAAAACAAAACAAAACATCCCATAGTGTGTGTTTTCCAGGAAATGTGTGTATATTGTATAATATTGTGCATGATATTTTTTGACAGACATCAATGTTGTGTTCATATTAATTGATGCCCTTGAGTGCATTTCAATGTTTTTATCTTCTAATATTCCAACCAGAGCCTGCCTAAGTTTTGATGAGCATGATAACATACTCTATCATTTTTGTCCTAGAAAAGTAATGTAGGAGTATTCAGTTTAAAGACCTCAAATGAAGTGTGAATTCTCCAAATCTACGCTGATATGCAGTGCTGTGTGACTGTGCTTTACTCTCCTGACCGTGCTGTGTGTTGTGTTCAGGTCGAGAGCAGTTTCATGGCCTGGGCTCCATGTACTGCCGCGGCGCAGCTGCTGTCATCCTCACCTATGACGTTACGAGCTGGCAGAGCCTGGCCGAGCTGGAAAACCGCTTCCTGTCCCTGACCGATACTGCCAGCACTGACTGCATATTTGCCATCGTGGGTAACAAAGCAGACCTTACTGACGCTCTCGCTCAAGAGCCAGGACCAAAGAGCGAGCGACGGGACGAACCTCAGTCTGTGGTCACGTGTCCGACTCCTGCGCCTCTGCTTCAACACAAACAGGTCAGCAGAGAGGACGCCATGGCCCTGTACGGCCGTGTGCTACTCTACAAGGGCCTGGAGGAGAAGGCCTGTCTGTCTGCTGAGAGGATGTGCTTCGAGACCAGTGCTAAAACGGGTCACAATGTGGACGCTTTGTTTGAAACCCTCTTTGATCTGGTTCTGCCCTCCATCCTGAAGAAAAGGAGTGAGGGAGAAAATGCCACTGTGGATCTGGAGATGCCAATGGAGGTGAAAAAGACTAAAGCAGGATGTTGCGCATGAAAAACATTGCAGGACAAATAATAGGAGATGTGGGATTGTGTTGTCAGACAGTGCCAAAGAAGGAATGGATCAAACCCCCCCAGAACAGTATTAATAAATAAGAAAATGCATACTTGTTTGTGTTCATACTTGTTGACTGTACATTTTTTTTTTTTTTTATTATATATGGACTAAATGTATATTTTGTGAATATGACATGAATATTTTCTGATACTGCCGCACAAAATCTGAGAAAAATAAAAATTCCTAAAAAAAACAAAAAGTCAAATGAAATTTATTCCTGTGATGGTAAAGTTGACTTTTCAGCATCATTACGGCAGTCTTCAACGTCACATGATCCTTCAGAAATCAATATAATATGCTGACTCTTATGCTTATATTTTAATATGCTTATAATTAGCAAAGTTGAAAACAGTTAAAAATGCTGCTTAATATCTTAGTGAATTATTTTTTTTAATTATTTGAATAGAAAGTTCAAAAGAACAATTTATTTAAAACAGAATATTTTTGTAACATGAATGTATTTGCTCTCACTTTTGACTTATTGTTTCCTTGCTGAAGTTTTAATTTTTTTATAAAAAGAAATACTGAGTCCAAACTTTAGAACAGTAATGTGTGAGTAAGAGTTAATACGTTACTTTCTATGATTGTTCAGATGAGAGAAACACGAATATAACAAACAAAAAGCATTTATTGTTCTTTTATTCCATAACACTGCAATTCAAAATCAAGGACTTCAAACATTCTACATAATTACAATTAAAGTACATTTGTTAAAAAAGCAGTGGCATGCTTTCAATGCAGAAAGTGTTTTAAATAATAACCTTTTTTTGGTTCTCTTTACTGATGTCAAATACACGTGAGTGGTTTATAATGATTGAGCAGTGTGCACTGAAAATGGGCAAATCTGCTCAGAGTCCAACAGAGCTGGAAGACGATTAGGACACCCACATTTGTTTAATCATTAGATATAGACTCTGTTTACCAAAAATATAGTCTGGCTGTGCATGTAAAAGCGGGACAAAGACTGAACTTGAGTTTTCTCAAGACCTGAACGTGTCCTGTAAACCTCCGAGAAAATTAGTGCAATTGGTGAAACCAAGAAAGGTTTATCTCAAACGAACTAGAATCCAAAGCCTCGTGACTGGATAAAACTCTACTAGAAATCTTCAAGTCTCAGAGTTTAAGACCTTTAGGAAATAAAAACACTCAATGAACACACTACTCTTGTGTTTCCATGAGATAAATACTGTCGTTCCATTGTATGAGTTTGCCAACATTATGGGAATGTTACTTTTGAATTCTGAAACTAGTAATATTACTAGAATAATGGTTTTCATGACTTTGAGAGAACCGTGCAAGAACATTCCCTGTTTTCTGGGTAGAAGTGATGTGCTACTCTGCACTATGGGGAAATACAAAGTTTGCTATTTGCATTTAGCGTAAAAAGATACTGCCATTAAAAATAATGGAGCTTGATTTGAATAAGAACCGTTTCTTGATTTCCAGCCCTCCATTCACATAGCGACGCTACAAAGCACACAAGGGCAAAGAAGCATGGGATTCTTTGGTTCAGCTGTATGATTTTGATAATATTATTTCAGGTCTAATAATGCTGAGGTAATAAGTTAGAAATGAAACACCATTTCATATATATATATATGAAAGTAAATAATGCAGAGAAATCTCATAGCTATATGCTTTCATGCATCTCTGGCTTCGCTTCTCATTACGCACATGTACATATTTTCAGTCATTAGGCACACAGTAGCGCTGAAGAGGGAATCTGAGGCCGTCATATGTGTTATATTAAATCCATTAAGTCATTTCAAAAGCCTAACTCGCGACGCTTGACATCCGATGGACATTTGGAACGAAGTATCTGCGTGGGTCGCTCTGCTGGTGTTAACTGTAATGCTGCTGCAATAGTCTGAAAGGTCATAGGTCACAGCTCACAGGTTCTTCATACACACTTGGCAGCGGCTGATGCGTGACCGGAGCTGACCGGCTTTCAGTGTCTCAGAGGAAGGGGAACTCTGGAAGGTCTGATCGATAGACGTCAACCAGAAGCTTTGCTTGTTGGCGAAGTAGTGGCACGTCCCCTTGGCCCCGTTACACTCGATGAAGGGAGTGGTGCGGAAATCTTCTAGACAGGAGCCCGGAGACACCAGAGACTGACCGCCACCTTCATCTCCAGCTGCTGTGTGCTGCGAGGGAGGGACAGGATCAGTTACAGCACTATTGAAAGAAGGGGAAGGGGAACATTTTAGAAACTAAGTCTCACCATAAGGAAGGAGTAGCCAATCCAGAGACTTCTCCAGCCTGCTGGGCAATGTGGGATTTCCATATCTTGACTGTGTATGGCGATGGCCACTGATGGAGCTTCACACACCGAGCAGCGGCTGATGTATGGTTTTATTTCGGCCTCCTCCACGGGCATCATGGGAATTGGTGCGGTGGTGGACAGCCAGTAGGATTTGTCATTGCGGCTGGCATAGTAGCATACGTCTCCAGGATTGCAGTACAGGAAGGGCATGGTGTTAAAACGGGGGAGACAGGAGCCGGCTAGACCTGGACGACAAAACAGACACCGTGAGGCCTTTTCAGAGAATCACAAAGTACAGTTAAATTAAAATTAAATATATGCATTTAGCAGACGCTTTTATCCAAAGCGACTTACAGTGCATTCAGGCTATTAATTTTGACCTATCATGTGTTTTCCGGGAATCGAACCCCAACCGCTTGATAACGCAATGCTCTACCACTTGAGCTACAGGAACACTTATATAACAGTTTAACAGTTATTGATGTAAATATAATTACTGAACATAAGTCAGTAAGTAATACTTTTATTCAGCAAGAAAGCATAAAACGGATCAAAAGTGATGGTAAAAGTATACAGTACAATTGATAAAAACGTATAATGTTACAAAAACGGTTTTCACCATTGATAATAATAATAAATGTTTCTTGAGCATCATATCTACATATCAGAATGATTTGTAATGCTGCTGAAAATTCTGCTTTAGAATCACAGGAATAAATTACATTTTAAAATATATTACAAAAGAAAACTGTTATTCTAAATTGTAATAATAATTTGCAATGTTTTCACTTTATTTTGATAAAATAAATGCAGCGTTGGTGGACATTAGAGACGTCATTCAAAAACATTTTAAAAAATACATAAACATTTTAATGGGTAGTATAAATTAGATGGTACAGTATAATAAGAAAATGAATTACTTGGAAAGCATTGTAAAACATGATTTACATTCATAAACAAGTTTGCAGTTGACCAGAGATGGGAGAAACAAATCTTCTTGAATCTTAAATCAGCTGTGCTTGAACCATCTGCTAGTTAAACTGAGGTTACTTATGATTATATATTAGTTTTTGTGTTCATACTAAAAGAGTATTTTTTTATTTTTTATATGTTGTTTGATCTAAAGTTGTACAAATAATGGTGGTGTCAGACAGACAATGACTGCACTTCTTGTGACTGATTTCATTATTTTTCATTATTTTGTCAGTGGCACTCACCCAGGTCTTGGTTGTGGGCCTTCTCCTGTCCCTCAAAGTACAGAAGACTGTAACCATCCCATAATTTGGACATACCCACAGGGCACATGGGGATGTGCTCAGACTGACTGTGCTTCACCAGCAGGTAGCCAACATTAACACTGCGGCCGGGCGTTCCAATAGGACCGGCTAAACCAGGGCTCCCTCGGGTCCCTACCAATTGAGATGCATTATCAACATGTCATTCATTTTACAGAATCCTCATTCATTTTTACACAAACACACCATTTACCTTCTTCGCCTTGTAGACCATAGTGGCCCGTTTGTCCAGGTTCTCCACGGAAGCCTGGATTTCCTGGTATTCCAGGGAGACCTGGCATGCCTTTTTCTCCATTTGGACCCAAAACACCTGTAAACAGATAATAGCCACTTACACAATGATACTGGATCACAGATACAGCAGAGAAGAAGAAGCTTACACAACATATTCATGGCTTTAAATGATCCCACCTGGATCACCAGGAAGCCCAGCTAGGCCTGGGTTTCCACGCCGTCCCTGTGGTCCTTGAATACCCATTGGGCCAGGTGGTCCTCTCTCCCCTTGTAGTTTCTGTGGAACTGGTGGAAGTCCTTTAGCACCAGGAACGCCAGGAAAACCTTAAGAAACAAGGAAGAGAGAAAGGTTAAGATGCGGTCAAACTTAATGCAAAATTATTTTAGACACTGCAACAAATGGTTCTGGCACCAATTCTGATCTGAAGAAATAAGAAATGCGTAATGTTCAATACAGTCTAGATCGAGATTGCAGCCAACACATTTAGATCTGCTGGTCAAGCATAACCACAAAACCAAAAAAACAAATACAGGTCAGGAAAAGTATTTTTAATAAACAAAATTTATAATCACAATTTGAGATATATTAAAGAAAACCATGCAGTAGAGCTATTCGTGCTTATTAAGCTGAGATAGGAAATTGACATTATTTTATTATAAAAACAATTACACATATTTAAGATTGAAAATATGTTGTATTTAGGATTAAAAGGGTCATGCTGACAAATCATTCCACCTCACCTGGGGGTCCAGTGTCTCCTTTGGGTCCCACAGGGCCCCTGTCACCTGTAAAACCATGCCTTCCTGGATATCCCATCATTCCTGTTTCTCCTTTTTCACCTTGAAATAAAAGAAAGCATCCCTGCATGATTAAAGGTCTTTTTCAGTTAAGGCTCATGCTGGAACAAAGTGAGCAATCCAAACACTGTTCATCTAATATCATTTTCACGGGAGGAGGATCCCACCTTCTGTCACATTTAACACATTCTGCTTTAGTTTCTCATTTCATTTGAGAAGGTGCATGATTTGAATTGTCTTGACATGATGACAACTGGTCTTCCGTTTTGATTTTGCCAATGCAATGAGATTTGCCAATATCATATTTCACCATCTACCTTTTCTTCCCGACACTCCTGGTTCCCCTGACGGTCCTTTTTCTCCCCAGTCCCCCTGGACTCCTTTTTCTCCAGTCAATCCGACATTACCTGGATTTCCATTCTCTCCTTTTGCTCCGAATGGAGATGGGTCACCTGGGATCCCTCTGGGACCAGGAGAACCTAAATTATGACAGCAATGGGTTTCGGACAAGATGGCATGTTCTCAAAATGAATTTTCAAGAAAGATTAAGAAATAAGAGGCACTATATATTTACTTTGCTAAATAATATTTCAAATATTTGGTAATAAACAGGACAAATGAGAGCCAAAGTCCATCTATGTAGTCCATTTCCTCATACTGTCTCTAGTACTCATTTATAGTGTTTATTATAAATATATAGTAATGAACCCTTCACCTGGATGTCCTTTTGGGCCTGGAAAGCCATAGTCACCTCGCACTCCTTTTATATCAGAGAATCCTTGAGGACCCTGAGGACCCGGTACACCTGGATGCCCAGATTCACCCTTATTACCTGTAAACACAGCAGTTTCAGTGTAGAATAATGCATAGCTGCATCAGATGCACAGTGCACAAATCTCCAGTTTTAGATTATGTGGTTTGCTATTTTGAGTTACCTGGCTCTCCAGTCAAACCCTTGAATCCCACCCCTCCGGGGACACCAGCTTCTGTGCTGGGGATGCCAGTCTCTCCTCTCTCTCCTTTTGCTCCGGGCTCACCAGAAGGACCCCAGTTGTCAGAACCTTGCAGGAGGCGAAACATACCAAAGATGACATTTCTGCTTATACACAATATTTGCTTTACACAAGGAACTAAGAAATTCTAAATAATAATAGTAATACGTACAAAAAGTTTTCTAAACTGACAAGCATGCCATGTTTTATTCATAAGAGAAGACAACAACGTGTATAATGTGATGATTCCTACGCTCTAGAGATACCTGGAGCACCCTTGAACCCCTTTTGACCTTTCAGGCCATTCAATCCAAAAATGCCTTTAAGACCAGGAAATCCTAGAGGAAATATGAGCCAGCCAACATTATAAATATATATCGATCTAACAGAATGTTTTGCATATCAAGTGACTAGACAATAAAAATACATTAAAATAAATTTTTGCTTTTTAAAATGCATAGTTATGTTGCTGTTTCATTAAATATGATGATTAGAACTACAGACCTTTTTGTCCTGGTTGGCCTTGGGTCCCAGGGGTTCCTGCTTGTCCAGGCACACCAGACCAGCCCTTCTGACCCTGGGTTCCTGGGAAACCTTGTAGGCCATCAGAACCTGATGAAAAATTTGATACAGTCAAAAACTTTTTTTTTTATTTCTTTATTTTGCACAAACAATGAAATCAAAGGATAATGATCAAGACTCTTTAACCTGGCGGTCCAACTTTTCCAGGTTCTCCTGGATAGCCTTTCATCCCTTCAATGCCATCGAAACCAGGACTTCCTCTGTCTCCAGACTGACCTGTGAGTCCCTTTTCACCTAACCAATGTGCATTAAATCCTCATTCAAGAAGCGGTTCAATAATTGCAACAGTTTTGTATTTGATGCACTATATGATGTAGAAATTCCTTACCTAAAGGTCCAGGAAACCCAGTTTCTCCTCTCAGTCCAGTTGATCCTGGAAGACTGATGGTAGGACCCAAGTCACCTTAAATAAAAGATCCTTACATAAACCTTTTTGGCAGTTTATTTAAAGAGTATAAGAACGTCACACATTAAGTATGGCATGGCCATTTCCGAGGTTTATTTATGAGCACCTTTTATTCCCTTGATTCCAGATTCTCCAATCCGTCCGTAAGCTCCAGACGTGCCCTTGTCACCCTGCGATGACAAAAAAGGCACAACATTCGAAACATTTGAACAGGACACCATATACAAGGAGATTCTGTGCATTGTTTCTATAAATGGTTTTCAGAGAGAGATGGAGCTCATTTTCATACCGGGCGTCCAGGCAATCCAGGAAAACCCTCGATTCCACGAATTCCTGAAAGCCCTGGCATTCCCTTAGGCCCTGGAAGTCCTTTTACTCCGGGAAGACCTCGAGTACCTTTTGTTTCACTGGGCTCACCTGGATGTCCATCTTTACCCTCCTCTCCTGGAACACCTGGTAGACCTTTTGTACCTGGCCAAAGGCAAGTTGACAGAAAAGATATAGGTGTCTATCTGAAAGGAATTGCTTTGTTCTATTCACATTAGCAAAGTTTTTGTGATTCCACACTGACCAAATGCAGAAATATAAATAATTGGCATATGAACAAATTGTGATTAACATGGCAATTGCACTGTACGCACAAAAAATATAAGGCATCCACTACAGTCTCTCATAGCTTCTGTAGTTCATATGAAGTATGTTACTCTTTGTGCTCTTGAGTAGTAAATGAATATGAATGGACTCACCTCTGGGACCAGTGAAGCCAGGATCTCCCATTTTTCCGTGGTCACCTTTAGCTCCCTTCATGACCTCTCTCATATGTGGTGGTATAATTATGATTGGCTTTTCACCTGGAGGTCCCATCAACCCTCTCTCACCTTCAGAGCAAGCATTGACAAGACATTCAAAACCCACCAAGAATACAGTATGTAGAAGACTACAATGATGACAATTACTATATTAAAGATGTCATATCACCAGAAACAATTTCCTCCATAGTACAAGCTCCTAAATACAAGTTGCAAGTAATGTCAGCACATTTCAACACACATTGTTTTACAAAATTTGTTACAAAAGAAAGGAATATTACATGAATTATTATTATTATTTTTTTTTACAGAACAGAACATGGTAATGGTATACTAAATTATGGCATTATTAACTGTATATGTAGACCATGTAAGCAGGGAAAACCGTATGATATGACCATGATACCATTAGATTACATATTGTGTACATACACACATAGAGAATCATGCTCTTTATTTACCTTTTTCACCTGGAAGGCCAGGAGGTCCTTTTGCACCTTGTCTTCCTGGATCACCTTTTGCTCCTTTCTGTCCCGAAAAGCCCTTCAGACCTGTCTCACCAGGCCTTCCAGGGAAACCCGTCATGCCCTGACCACCTTTGGAACCTTTATTGTTAGGAAACATTGCAGCACTCAATTAATTCAATTTATCATTTTTAGTTTAAGCACCATCAATTATCAAGATATTTCTCAATCAATATTTCAATGATCAATATTTCAAAATATATGCTAATTGCAAACATTTTGTTATGCATAATAAAGACTGCCAATTATCAACTGAATATAACATATCAACATAACATATCAAATGAAGAAGAAAAGGCAACTTACCTTTTAACCCTGGAAAACCACCTAAACCAAATGCCCCCTGTTGTCCTGGATCTCCTGGGGGCCCGACATTTCCTGTAAGACCCGCATTTCCTGGTTCTCCAGTGACACCCTTTACTCCTCTGGGCCCAGGAAGGCCTGGGTCTCCCTGAACTCCCCTTTCTCCACTTGGACCTACAGAGACCCAGTGTATTTGAGCATTGGTCAGAAGTAAAAGGTTTCGCTTCATTCTGCTGAAATCAAATATAATGTATAATATGCACTAAAAAGCTTGGACACACTTGACTGAAGTTATGTTTCTGAACCTAAAGACCATAGGATCCGTGAAATTCCTTACAAATCAAAATAATGTAATCATTTATATGGTAGAGTTGGACCAGAGAGTGAAGGGAAATCAATCAATAGGGGCCTACTAACTACTGGAGAAGTACCTGTTTTTTGACGTGTTCACACTGCAGGAACTGAGAGTGAGTTCAGCTATAGGAACACCCTTTTGAGGGACTAAATAAGCTCCTGTTTCTGAGTTGGGTCTAACCCAGCACAATAGGAACTACCAGTGATGAAAAGCTATGTGAGCACAGTCTACACATACTTACTCCCAAAAAAAAATAAAATAAATAAATAAATAAATAAATAAATCTATGAACATGGAAAACAGTGACAGATGGACCCAAATATGGGACCACTATGATGCCAACTTCCTATAACTGAGCTCCTATAACCACCCAGTAAAAAAGACCCTAATATGAGTTTAATACACTGGGTCATTTTCCGTTTTCTTTTTTTCTTCTTTTTTTAATTAAGCTAGGTTTTAAGCATCAGTACCTGGTTCTCCAGTTTTTCCAGCTGGTCCGGGTGGTCCTACTTGACCAGGCTGCCCAGGAAAGCCAAATGTTCCTGGCGGTCCAGGTCTTCCTGTCTCTCCTAGAAAACCTTGAGGGCCACTTTCACCCTTAAGGCCAATCATTCCCGGCATTCCCTCCATACCTGTGTGACATTGCATCCTTCAGTGACTATAAAGAACAACCGGTTGATCTTAATCAAAAGCACGGGTCAGACTTCTGGGATGGAGATACAAAAGTTTCATATAACCAGCATACAAAGATGCATGTGGCAGAGATGCTCACAAGTCTCTGAGCTAGAGTCCAAGTCAAGTCTCAAGTCTCTGAGCTAGAGTCCAAGTCAAGTCTCAAGTCTCTTTATTATATTAAGTCTCTGGTTATAATAAATGTTGCATCATGTACAGCGACCCATCCAAGCTGCTTAGAACACTGCATAGCTATATATAAGGAATTCAAAGCATGTAATATGTTATTATGACAACTCCATTTATTAGCATACAATATCAACTTTGATTTTGGTATATAATCAGTGTAAACAGGCTATTGCAACATGACAAAAACACCAAGAATGCTTTACTTTTAAGTTAATATCTTTTAATAGTTAATATTTTGCATTTATGGATTCAGTAATGGCCTTCTGTCTGTCCTGGCTGTATAGCTGCACACCTCTTGTCTGGCTTAAGAATGAACAAAGCTACGCTGACTTATGTTATTCATACAATACCTACTCACAAATAAACATCAAAAACAAAGCTGGCTGCAATGAATTTCTGTGCAAAACAGCTTTTACTACAAACACTTCCACACAAGAACATTGTTATCACACAAGAACATTTTGATAGAGAACCAAAAATATTTAAAGTAGATAAAATTAGAATAAATAAAATGGAAATGTCTACATACTATTACTACTGTAAACTTTGCAAATAGGACATCAGCCCCTTCAAGTCAATGAACAATAAAAAAGTGGGCTGCAATGAATATCTGTGCAAAACGTCATGGCTCCGCTCCTACCCAATGACAGAGGCACGCAGGTTTTTTTCCACTGGAGTACTCACGTGAAGGATGCGTGCACAACTAATAACTAATATCATCACGCTATAAAGGGTTGGCCTGCGCTGGGTGCGCCCCTCCCCCTATAACTGTTCTGTCTCGCGGAGGAGCTCATTTGTGTGCATCTGTGTGAAACACGCGCTCTGAAACACGCATAGGAAAAAAGAGCGACAGAAAGAAGGGCTCCCCTCCAGCCGTGACTCGGCTCCCATCGTTCATGTTTATGAGCCGTTCAAAAGAATCGGTTCGTTCGCGAACGTCACAACTCTAACAGCGAGCTCATCTGACGTTTACTAAAAATGAACATTGTTCACGAGTCCCGGAGCTCGAGTCCGAGTCGAGTCTGAAGTCTTTCGAGGACGAGTCTCAAGTCGAGTCTGAAGTCACTGTTTGTGCGACTTAAGTCGCACTCGAGTCCGAGTCTCAAACTCGAGTCCCCATCTCTGGCATGTGGTGGCATAAATGTGTTTATGTAGGATTCACAGTCACAGGAAAAACAAACAAACTTTTTTTTTATCATGACTACAATATTTAAAATGTAAGACTAAAATTAAACATGGAACATTACTCTATCCACAAAAAATACATGCAAATCATCTACTATTACTACTTCTACTACTACTTATAATAAATCATACTTTTTATTTGTTTTACTGACATTCTCAAAATATAAAAAAACCGATGTCCTTAATATGCAATAGGAAGAAACAGAAGAACAAATGTTTGCCAAGACAAACTTTAAAAGTTAGCTTGGCAAAGCCTTGACTGAAAGTTTGAAATAGTCTTACTTAGTTTGATCGCTATACAGCTTCAGCATATGTCCATCATTACGGGTTTGACAGGTGGGTTTCTCACCCGGGTGTCCTTGAGGTCCTGGGTCTCCTGGGGGACCAATGACACCCCTCTGTCCTGGTAGTCCTGGGTCTCCAGGGGCTCCAGAAGATGCTCCTAAAACTTCACCATGCTCACCCTTGTGCCCTGGAGCACCGTCCAAACCTAGTTTACCAGACAGGCCTGGAGTTCCTTCCACACCTTTGGAGCCAGGATTTCCCATGTCACCCCGAGGTCCAGCAAAACCTATGTGGTTAAAAACAAAAGATCAGAGCTGAGAAAAGGAGACAGACAAAGGTAAACATGAGAATGATTCAATAAAAACACACAGGGCTCCTAATGCTTACCTCCTGGCCCAGGCGGGCCTCCTCTTCCTAGTTCACCTTTCTCTCCTTTGGCCCCAGGTTCTCCAGAAAGACCTTGTATGCCTTTAGAACCTTGCAGTCCTAGAACATAATGGAAATTAATTAATTATTAGAATTATTATTTTAGAAATTATTATTATTATTTTTTTTTAGTTGTGAAAACGTACAATAACACATCCATTACCAGGAAATCCAGTGAATCCTGGAAGTCCAGGCTTCCCTATCTCTCCAGGTGGCCCGGGATCTCCAATACATTCCACTATAATAAAGATTAATATGATGGACAGCACAAAAACACAAGTTTTAAATATTGCATTAAAAAAATCACTCTTGATCTTAAATTTTGTTGGGTATGGAGCAAAATTAATTTACACAGACTAGAACCAGAAATCTGAAAGTATAGAGCTCACAAATAATAATAATATTAATAGACAGGATACCTAATGCTGAAGTTTGTGCATTAAGCAGAGTTATTGCAATGATAATCTAAATCTGATGACTTGATTAATAATGCTAAAGTGTGTTAATTGGTGAGCATACATGGTGGAATGAATGCTATGTGGTGAAGCACTGAGACAGAAGAGAAATTTCTACCTGGAATATGCCACTGATTTCCTCCTTGTGGGCTGCATTCTCCTGTAAGATAAAACATAGGATAGATATGCATAGAATGGATAGAAGAAAGGTATAAGATTAAGAATTCAGTATATTTAAACAGCAGGGTTATCATTGTTAACTAAAGTTAAAACCATTAAAAACTGTTAGTTGAAATAAAATAAATAATAACTAGTCACCTAGTTGCAAGTTCTCAACTAAAACTAATTAAATTAATAAAAATCGAATTCTTTAAACTGTGCTAAAAGTGACAAAACACTACAAAAATAAAATCAGTGTGAAAACAGAACATATTAACATACAATCATATTGAAAAAAGTAACAAAAACTATGCTAGTATATAAATGAGACTAAAATAACACTGCTACACACCTGGAGCACCAGGTGACCCTCGTTTTCCATCGATACCAGCTTGTCCATCATCTCCAGGAAGGCCCCTTGCACCTTTAGTTGCTCCATGAACTTGACCCGGTTGTCCTATCGGACCTATTAGACCTGGAGGACCTGGCCAACCTGGGTATCCCTTCTCTCCAGGTTCACCTACAGGACCTTCTCCCTGAAGGAAGGTAAGCATGCCAAGACTTGCGAATTACAATGCATACTGTTGTTAAAATGCTGATCTCCTAATTAGTGCTGTTTTTTGAGTGATCAGATATGCTAGACTCACAGGAGATCCTTGAAGACCTGGTTCACCATCTTTGCCATTAAATCCAGGCCTTCCTTCCTCTCCTGGGAACCCATTAGCACCTGGATCCCCGGGGTCACCAGGCAGTCCTGTATTTCACAAGTGCAGACAAAATATTGAAGTGTATGTCTATTCTCATGTGTATCTAAACATGTAACGGAAGATTATTACACCTTTCTGTGTAGCGGATCTCAGCTCTCCTTTTCTGCCTTTGGGTCCAGGTATTCCTCTTGCACCAGGGAAACCCTATAAAATGTAAAAATGTAAAAAATTGACAATGCATTTTGCATCGGTGCATACAAAGATGTTCGTATCTCATGTGATCTTAAAGGGAGAGTTTCCCACAAAAAATTTAACTGTCATTATTTACTCACTCTTAAGTCATTTCCTTTTTTTTTTTTTAAACAAAGTAAGATATTTTGAAATGTGTTGGTACCCAAACAGCTGACTGACTTCCATAGTCTTTTTTTTCTATACTATTGAAGTCATCTGTTTGGTTACCAACATACAGGTTACCACCACAAATCATAGAGGTTTGGAACAACTTGAGGGGGAGATGACAGTGTTTTAATTTTTGGGGGAACTATGCTTTAACATGGCATAATATAAAGAGATGTGGTGTACAGATCCTTCTAAAAAAATTAGCATATTGTGTTAAAAGTTCATTTTTTTCCATAATGTAATGATAAAAATGTAACTTTCATATATTTTAGATTCATTGCAGACCAACTGAAATATTTCAGGTCTTTTATTGTTTTAATACTGATTATTTTGGCATACAGCTCATGAAAACCCCAAATTCCTATCTCAAAAAATTAGCATATCATGAAAAGGTTCTCTAAACGAGCTATTAACCTAATCATCTGAATCAACTAATTAACTCTAAACACCTGCAAAAGATTCCTGAGGCAATATGTTTATTTCAGTTGGTGTGCAATGAATCTAAAATATATGAAAGTTTAATTTTTATCATTACATTATGGAAAATAATGAACTTTTATCACAATATGCTAATTATTTGAGAAGGACCTGTATGTCTACTTACAGGCACACCATCCACGCCTCTGGGTCCCGGGTCTCCCTGATCACCATGCTGACCCCACTCTCCTACCATGCCAATGTCCCCAGCATCACCAGGAGGACCCGCAGGACCAGGTGTGGATTGTACAGTGCATTCGCACAGACCATGGTCACCTGATCATATAATAAATATCATTATCAGTACAGCAGGAATAGCAAAGACTTAGAAATGTCAGGAACAAACCCCTGCTGTGTTTCCAGAGAAGAAAGAAGCATTCTTCATTTTACTCTAAAAACAATTAAGTTTCCCACAAACATTCCCATTGCACAGAATGACATGATCTTGGACATTCATGTCATGTCATGTCAGCAGCAAGGCTATCTTCATAGCATCTTGGCCATGCAAATCATCCCAGTAGTTTATTAACATCGGCGCTGATCTTACCCTTTGGTCCCTTTTTTCCTGCA
This sequence comes from Carassius gibelio, assembly GCF_023724105.1. Taxonomy (NCBI): domain Eukaryota; kingdom Metazoa; phylum Chordata; class Actinopteri; order Cypriniformes; family Cyprinidae; genus Carassius; species Carassius gibelio. Next base: position 3,957,515 of record NC_068379.1, on the reverse strand, counting down.
TTTCCTGGACGTCCACGTGGTCCTGGTGCTCCTTTGAAGAATTCTTCCACTGTATCAAGACACATAGTCTTATATAAAGTCTTCAGTACGTCTTCATATTATTCAGTATTACCAAAGTCTCTCTTCAGAAAGGATGATCTATATTGATCAAAAGTTACAATAAAGAATTTTGCATTGTTACAAAATATTTCAAATAAATTACTTTCTTTATAAAAAATATATAAAAAAAAGGGTTAGTTCACCCAAAAATGAAAATGATGTCATTAATGACTCGCCCTCATGTCGTTCCAAACCCGTGAGTCCTCCATTCATCTTCAGAACACAGTTTAAGATATTTTAGATTTAGTCCGAGAGCTCTCAGTCCCTCCATTGAAGCTGTGTGTACGGTATACTGTCCATGTCCAGAAAGGTAAGAAAAACATCATCAAAGTAGTCCATGTGACATCAGAGGGTCCGTTAGAATATTTTGAAGCATCGAAAATACATTTTGGTCTAAAAATAACAAAAACTATGACTTTAAAAACTACGACGAGCACGTTCACAACACTGCAGTGTGGTGATGTCCGGTTCGCGAAACGAATCATCCGATTTAACCTGTTCTTCTTGAACCAATTAACCAAATCGAAATGAATCATTTGAAATGATTTCAAACCCTGTTTACCCGCGCTCATAAAATTAGCACAGAATCAGTTCAGAATTAATCACCAAAAGAAGTAGTGTGTCGATCTGCGGGGAAGTCGTGGCCTAATGGTTAGAGGGTTGGACTCCCAATCGAAGGGTTGTGGGTTCTAGTCTCGGGCCGGACGGAATTGTGGGTGGGGGGAGTGCATGAACAGCTCTCTCTCCACCTTCAATACCACGACTTAGGTGCCCCTTGAGCAAGGCATCGAACCCCCAACTGCTCCCCGGGCGCCGCAGCATAAATGGCTGCCCACTGCTCCGGGTGTGTGCTCACAGTGTGTGTGTGTGTGTGTTCACTGCTCTGTGTGTGTGCATTTCGGATGGGTTAAATGCAGAGCAAATTCTGAGTATGGGTCACCATACTTGGCTGAATGTCACTTCACTTTCACTTTACGCTGAATCACACATGCGCAGTGTCATTGTTTAAGTCATTTGTGGATTAATGCGTATTGGAGATGCAAACCGTTTAAAATAATTCAGTTCGATTTGGTGAACTGGTTCAAGAAGATCCGGTTACATCGAGTGATTCAGTCACGAACCGGATATCACTAAACTGCTTTGATTTGAACTCTCTCACAACAGACATGGGAGAGAAGACAATGCTGAATAAAGTCATAGTTTTTGCTATTTTTGGACCAAAATGTATTTTCGATGCTTCAAAATATTCAAACTGACCCTCTGATGTCACATGGACTACTTTGATAATGTTTTTATTACCTTTCTGGTCTGGTCAAGCTAATACCGTACACAGTTTCAATTGAGGCACAGAAAGCTCTCGAACTAAATCTAAAATATCTTGAACAGTGTTCGGAAAATGAACAGAGGTCTTATGGGTTTGGAACGACATGAGGGTGATCATTTTCATTTTTGCTTGAACTAATCCTTTAAGCTGTTGCTAATGCTAATGATAATAATACAAGAAATGTTTCTTGAGCAATGGATCAGCATAATAAATTATTTCTGAAGGATCAAGTTTCACTGAAGACTGGAGTAATGATGCTGAAAATTCATATATATACTTTATTAGCATGACATTTAGGACTGGTACCAGGTTTCGTTCTAGTCTGAATATTTGCCTACATGATCCCTTGGGTCCGGGTGGTCCTTGAACTCCAGGATTCCCATCAGGGCCAGGTGGCCCGGGATGAATGGCAGGATTACCAGGTTCCCCAGCTTCACCTTTGGCTCCCTTTGGTCCATGTGGTCCCACTGGACCCAACAAATCCACTGTGGATCAGAGAAACAATCATATAAGTGACAGAGTGTGGTCAAAGTAATGTCTAAGCCCCTATGTGATTGAAAATAGTGTTAAATAGTTAATTAAAAATATATATTTTATTGATTTATTTTTAATGCCAATCCTTCTCTTCTCTGTCTACATCATCATTAGGATCTGTCATTCAGAAACATGGCTCTTCATATCACTGCTAAGCTGATGACACACATGTCTATGTCTCATTCCAACCAGATGAACCAACAGTAGCTGTTCACAATGCAGCCTGTCTGATAGACATTAGTGCCTGGATGAAGGACTATCACCTTCAACTTATCCTTGCTAAAACAGAACTGCTTGTGGTTTCAGCAAACCCAGGACTTCATCACAACCTCTCTATACAGCTAGGTTTGTCAACCATAACTCTTTCCAGGACAGCCAGGAACCATAATATGTTTGCAGATATTTAAGAAACATGCTAAGTTAACATATTTGTTTACCTGAAAAACAATGCTACAGTCAATTATTCTCCTAGCTGTATTTCAGCATCCCGGGTCGCCAGTTGGCGGAAAACAGCATATTTAATTTCATTCATCGTCAAGTGCACTCATTCCTGCTTTTGTTGTCAACCTGGCAACCCGTGTGTGCATCAAGTCTAAGGAGGGGCTGGGTGAAAAAAATCCCTCTTCAATATTTTGAATTTGGACTGCAATACAACCACTCAGTGTCAATCCTATATACTTCACCTTTAACTTTCACAGACAATATTGCTACAACGACCGGATCTTGCAGATCAGCCTCATACAACATTAAGAAGATTAATCAATTCTTATCAGAACAGGCTACACAACTTCATGTCCAAGCTCTCGTTCTCTCCAGACTAGACTATTGTAATGCCTTCTGGCATGTACTATCAAGCCTCTGCAACTGATCCAGAAGTCAGAAGTGAGATTGGTCTTCAACAAGCCAAAGAAAGTCTTCGTTACACCTCTCTTAATCAGTTCGCTCTGATTCCAATAGCCACTCACAGCAAATTTAAGGTTCTGATCTTTGCCTACAAAACAACCACTGGCTCTGCACCAATATACCTAAATTCACTAGTTTAGACTTGTGCGCCCTCCAGTTCTGCAAGTGAACAACAAATTGTGGTGCCATTCCGAAGAAGCACAAAATCACTCTCAATGACCTTTTCTTGGACTGTTCCCAGCTGGTGGAATAAATAAATTAACATTAATTAATAAAAAATAAATAAAAAACCCTTGCCACTGTATGTGTACTGTGCTAGACTAACTGCGACACTTGTATATTGTTGCCTTATCATTGATCTGATTGCTTCTATTGTTCTCCTCATTTGTAAGTCGCTTTGGATAAAAGTGTCTACTAAATGATTAAGAGTAAATTTTAATGTCAATTTTGGGTTATTCATCTCACAACAGGAATAATAAACAAGCAAAATTTAATTGAATGCAAAGCATGGCAAAGAGCAGCATTACTCATCTGAACTTCTCCTTGTGTCTCCTTAAAGACATCAACATGAGGGTGTATTAATAATAAAAGATTTTCCAGTTTAGATTGAAAAATACCTGGTTGTTGCTCAGAGGGAGGGGGTCCTGGGGGACCCGGCAGTCCTTTAGGACCCTTAGGACCATACTCTCCAATTGGGCCACGCTCTCCCGGAGGTCCTGGAGGACCCACTTTATAAACAAGAGAAACAGACAGAAGCAAAGAAAGAAACATATTGACAAAGTATTGGGAAACCTGACTGTATGTTGAAAGCTAGATTAGGACTATTAAAACAGCATATATTTAGTAAGGGATAATGTACATCCAGCTAGTTGCAGTGTAGAGTAGCACTTGCAGTTTGTCTTTTCTCTGATCACAAATGCAGACATGGTTTTATGTTTGCGCGGTGCGTAAAAAGACAGTATTAGTCATTATAATCAGTAATTATGTCCTCACTGGATGCAACAGATGCTTCGTTTGTAATGGGTTTTATTGGTTTTGTCTCATCGCACTGGGACACGGCATCACAGTATAGTAAGGGTTGTAACATTTCCGTCACACGCTTGAGGTATTCAATAAGCTTTGTAAAAATCAATGCGTTTCTGAAAGGTGGGGCATAGACGAGCAACAATAATTCAAAGTATGTATAAACTAATGTGTTTTTTAACCTTAAACCACATTAACACATTGCATTACACCAAATACACCAAATAAAGTTATTTTAGTCATATGGCCCCTTTAAATAATTGTACATAATTTTGAATCGAGTTTTCATATTTTATTAGCTAAACAAATGCAATTCTTCCACCATGAAAAAAATGGTTCCTAGCCAGAATATAGCACCAACTCCAGTTACCTGGATGTGCCTGTGTTATTAGGGATAACATACCTCGGAAATGCTACGACTGAACAATCAGAATCAAGTAATCCACCGAACAGTGAATAAACCGGTATAATCTTAGCACATTATTTTTAGTACCTCCAAAAGGACCAATCAGCTCTCCGGGTTCTCCTCTATCTCCCTGTTGAATGATATGCATTTAGGTCATACAATTTAGATGCAGATTGAATATTAAAGTATGACAAGAAATAGCACTAAACCAGAGATGGATTTATACCTTGCGACCATTATTTCCTGGGAAACCCGGAAGTCCATCGTCACCCTGTAGGAATGGAGAGCGATTTTAAGAAATGTCCACAAACAAATCTACAAAACTGTTGAGAAAACTATAAAAAATGATGTACCTTAGATCCTGGCGAGCCATTTAGTCCTGGGTTTCCCTGTAATTAATAAGAATTGGTTAAATATTTTAGACAAAAATGTAGATTTTTTTTTTTTTTAAAGTCATTGCATAGGGATAATACAGAGATTTCAGCTCTCAATCAATCATACCCGTTCTCCTGGTAACCCTGACACACCAGTCTCTCCTTTGGTAGATAAATATCCCTGAAATTATAATAAAAGCAAATTATCAAGAAGCTGCCAATGTCCCAGTAGGTTCACTCTGTGGCGACCTTGCCAGCTATTTTCAAGTCAGTCTTATCTACTTGAATGAGGAAAGACCATCTGCAAAACTTACATTTACATTATACTTACATTTCAATAATATATTTTAGATGACCAATAAAATCAGACCCAAATTATGTGAAAAAAAAAAAACATTTCCATCTATCATACTAAACATTCTATTACACTCTATCAAAAAGGGAGCTAGCTTTTTTTTTAAGGCAAGCTCATTCCAAAAATAAATTTGTGTTAAAAAAGGCTCAAATGCCACCTACCGTATCTCCTTGCTCTCCTTTATAACCTTTCAAACCTTTTTTACCCTGTCAGAACAAATGAAATATATGAAAATGATAGTAGAGAGATCATTTGCTCCACTGAGATAAATATTTGTAATATTTTCATAAACTCATTTTCCTCTTGCCTGCCATTCTGTAGGGACTGGACGGGTTTGTGAGAAAGGTCCTGGTGGGCCTGGCTCTCCATTCTCCCCCTGTGGTGAGGATACAAAATCCATGTGGATTAACAGTGCAGATAATAGACCATAATTTTAGTCTGACATAAGACAATAAATATTTGTCTCACAATGTCTCCTTTGACTCCTTTTAACATTTTAGTGCTTTCACCCTGTACAGAGACAACACAACATCAAATGGAAGATATTTATTTACCAAAGTGATGTGACACATTAAACACATTGGAATATGCGGTCATAAAACACGAAAGTAAATCTTTCATAAAATTAGGAAAATCATTGTTTTACTACCTTTTGTCCTTTAACACCCTTGATGCCAGTAGGACCCTAAAGAAAGATCCAACAGTAAGAAGAAGTGATGGTTGATTTGGAATAGAGCAAACACTACTTGTATTATAAATAGGGTTGTCAAGATTATAACTTTGGCTGTCTAATAATTAAAACATTTAAACGAATTAATTATATGATGTGGCGATTAATAAATACAATTAATTGCACATCAATTTAGTCTGAGAAATTACAGCCCAAAAGTTAATTTAATATCATTATTGTGTAAAAAAACAAATATATCAAATGTATCATATATGTCATAACATTGTTTTCATATGCTTAAAGCTGCAGTAGGTAACTTTTGACGCTCTAGCGGTTAATAAACAGAACTGCTTGCGTCTTGCAGAAGAACATCGTAGCCGGAACTACTTCTCTCTGTTTATGTCTATGAAGAATCACAAAGGTACTGGGTTACTCCGCCGCGGTACCCCCGAAGCAATCTAAAATAGTCCGAATATAAACACTTATTATAGGTGTACCCTAGTGATTCAGGACAAGCTAAAAACACGGTATGGATTCATGGTGTACTCACTTATTATATACATTTTTCTACATTTTGAACACAAACAAAGTTACGGACCGCAGCTCTGATTGGTTATTTTTTACCGGGAGCGATGGAGTTTCTGCAAATGGCAATAGGACACTGGGAGGAGCCAGAGGAGCTTGATTTTTTCACAGATTATCTGTCTCATATTCTACTGTCAGGACATAATGACAGGTTTAATAAATATGTAAAAAATATATTTTTACAAAAGTTACCTACTGCAGCTTTAATTAAAATGAAGCAAGTGAGAGTCTTTGTCAATGTATCCCTGATTCATTGGCTCAATTGATTTGTTCCAAAACTTGGATTCATTCAGTAATGAAACACTGCTGAGTGTTGTTTGGAAAGAGACAAAAGTTATGTTGCAACGTTGTTTGCAACTTTTTCATTGCCGAAATTGAGCAAAATCAGATTGACATATTGTCTTTAAAATGTTACAATTACAATACAATACAATTTTATTTAAATGTGTAAAATCAATGTAATTTTCAAATGTACAGATAGTCAGAAAAAAAAAAAAAAACAGCACTCAGTTTCACGATATAACAAAAGATAACTATAAATATCAAGTATTTATTTATTTAATGTTTAAAGGCAGGTTTCTTCTCCTGAGTGAAAGTTGTAGAAATTATATTTTTTTCAATACATGAAAAAGGTTTGTGCTCCCTGATTTTGATGAAACAGTGCAGATGTAAATGTTCATAAACCTATAAATAGTAACATCTGTAGAAATGGTAACATCCTAATTTTTAGGGTAACATTGAAATATTCTGACAGTTTGAGTTAGGACTCTACTTTTATTAAAATTTACCACTGGTCATCTATAGTATCAAACAATTAGATTATAATAACCAAAGGAAAAACCATGCATAACACCTCACTGCCATAATAAAATATAACTATATGTTTTTTTTTAAGGTATTTGCATGAAACACAGTAGCCTAAATAAATACATATACAAATCCACAAAAGCTATATCTTAATAACAACCATTACTCCTTTAATACATCTATATGAATAATTTAATAAAAAATTCCAACCCTAATTATAAATAATTTTATTATAACAGTAATTTTATTGTGCATATCTAACTTACCCAAGGACCTTGCAATCCTGGCAGTCCTCTGTACCCTGGGTTACCAGGTGGTCCCTGTAAGAGTGAAATGTAATGTTTTAGAAAACACCTTTTCTCCTTCACCTTTTCATTCCTGATGGGTCAGTTTCTGTAATCACAAGACAACTGATAAAAGTCAAACTTACAATAAATCCTAGAGAACCTGGTGGTCCTGGATCTCCCTATAATACGTCAAAGAATAATGATGCAGTTTTATTTTATAGTTTACCAAATGCATTTATGTAATCTTAAAGGAGCACTCCAAATTATTATTATTATTTTTTAAATAGGCTCATTTTCTAACTCCCCTAGAGTTAAACAGTTGAGATTTACTGTTTTTGAATCCATTCAGCCGATCTCCGGATCTGCTGGTAGCACTGTTAGCATAGCTTAGCATAGATACTTGTATCTGATTAAACCATAAGCATCTCGCTCAAAAATGACCAAAGAGTTTCTATATTTTTCCTATTTAAAACTTGATTTTTCTGTAGTTATATCATGTACTAAGACTGACGGAAAATGAAAAGTTGCAATTTTCTAGACTGATATGGCTATGGCCACTAGCGGATGGAATGAGCAGGGCTTGCTGACCACCTACCATCAGGGATGGGAACCTCGAGTGCGGTTGCATCTCGCTGCATACGAGGACACCATCGGGCTCGAACGCTTCATTCAACTCTCCATCCGCTTCGCCACCCGTATGCAGTCATGCCTCGAAGAGCACCAGGGTCAGGCGTATTCCAACTCGCCGACCAGAGAGCGTCAGCTCCCCAGAACCATTGAGTGAGCCCATGCTCATCGCCTCAAACCGACTCACTGCTGCTGAACGGCAAAGACGGCTGGCCCAGAATCTATGTCTCTACTGTGCATCTCCAGGGCATATCATCTCCCTATGCCCCGTCCGTCCTCCTCGTCCCATGGTGAATGCCATTCTCCCTTTCGAACGCTGTCAGCCTACCAGGTCCATACAATAACCGGAAAACCATTGAGACGAAGATGCATTCATCATCGTGTTGGTCTGATAACCCTCCAAACCGGGCTACTTCATAAGGAGGAGATCCATCTGCTGGTTCTGGAGGAATCCACTGCTGACGTCATCCTAGGGCGCCTGTGGTCGGAGCAGCATAACCCAGTTATTTAATGGAAGACGGGTGAAGTCCTGAAGTGAGGCGACTCCTGTTTCCAGGGCTGTATCACTGGATTCCCTGTTCCAGCCAAACTCTCCCAAGAACCTCTACCTGTCTGTACCACATCCATCGAGGGCCCGGTAGAGAAGCAATCCTATCCATTCCAACCTGTTATGCCCCCTTCAGTGACGTATTCTGCCCCAGACGGGCCTCCAAGCTGCCTCCACACCGGCCATGGGATTGTGCCGTCGATCCACTTCTGGGTGAAACAGTGCCTAAAGGAAGGATCTATCCCCTAACCATCCCGGAAGAGAAGGCCATGGAGGACTACATCAAGGAGGCACTGGCACAAGGTTACATCCGTCCATCTACCTGCCCTGCTGCATCCAGCTTTTTCTTCATGGAAAAGAAGGACGGAGGCTTGCGGCCCTGCATTGATTACTGTGCCCTCAACAATTTAACTGTTAAATTCGCTTATCCTCTTCCCCTCCTCCCACCTGCCCTGGAACATCTCTGTGGTGCTACTGTGTTCACCAAGTTGGACCTCTGCAGCACTTACAACCTCATTCAGATACGTGAGGGGGACGAGTGGAAAACTGCTTTCATCATCCATACTGGCCACTATGAGTACTTGGTGATGCCGTATGGACTTGTCAACGCCCCCTCCGTATTCCAGGATTTCATACATGAGGTGCTCCGGGAGTTCCTCCACAAGTTCGTCCTCGTCTACATAGATGACATCCTCATTTACTCCCGGAGCTTAGCTGAACATCGTTGCCACGTTGCGGAGGTCCTGCAACGCTTGAGGACCTTCCACCTATACTATAAATGCTCCTTCCATCAGCCCTCAGTGACGGCGTGGTGGACAACTTGAGTACCTAGTGGACTGGGAAGTATACGGTCCAGAGGAACGCTCATGGGTCCCACGCAACAACATCCTGGATCCGAACCTATTAGACTCCAATCACTCCGAAAGACCGGCTCCACGATGAAAGAGGACGTCCACCACGTCGTCGGGGGTCCTCGGCCCTCGGGAGCGGGCCGTGGGGAGGGGGATACTGTAACAGACATGCCCGGTTCCATCACCAACCAATCACAGGGCACTCCCTCACCTAAGTACTAATCACTCCCACCTGCTCCTCATCCACCTGCAATCACCAGCTCACTAAAAAATACCACACACACGCACCCAATCAGAGTCCGGTCGCGTTCGCAACAAGGTCTGACCTGTGTGCTTACTCTAAGGACTAACTATCTCTCTACTTACCTCTCTCCAGCGATCTCCAGAGTCTCCAAGTCTTCATCGTGTGTTTGTGTGTGTGTCCACTACCTCCAGCGTCTTGTACCCTTCACCTACGGATCCCTTCATCACCGCCTCCAGCACCATTGCCTCACCCTACACTACCTGCTCCTCTTCTTGTGCCTCAATAAACTGAGTTTCTTATACTTATGCCTCCTCTCCTGGTTATCCATAACACCATGGGTGCAGCAGGCGGAGTGATATTTACGCAGTGCCTAAAAAAAAGCAAACTCAGCAAAGTTTCTTCATTATTACGCCAGAATGAGAGTATAGCTCCTAGCCATATCAATATATCTATATATATAGAATATATTCTATATAATATAAATATAGAAATTATTTGGTAATTTTTGAGTTAGATGCTAACGGTCTAATCAGATTCAATGATCTATGCTAAGCTAAGCTAAAAGTAAAACCACCAGACCCGCAGATCGGCTGAATGGATTCGAAAATGGTAAAACTCAACCATTTAACTCTAGGGCAGTTTGAAAATGAGCCTATTTTCAAAAAAGAAATTGAGTGTTCCTTTAATTTATAGTAAATGTATACATAAGAAAGGTTTAAGATAAACTTCTGGTTCAACCAAAATATTGCCTCTGGTTTCTCGTTCTGTGTTGTCTGGTGAAACTTCTAGTTCCTCTTACCCTGAATCTTTCCATATAAACCCACATATCCAAAGGGTCACCCTTCTCCCCCTTCATTCCTGGCCGACCCTACAGAATATTAAAGTTACAGACAGGCAAGTACACAGAGACAAAAAAAATTGGAAGTGAGTGTGTGAGAAAATATAAGTAGTATGTGTTAAATGGGTTATGTATGTATTATGCATAGATCCTGTGTAATGTCTCAGTAATATACTCTAATAAATGATCGCCCATACTGATATTCCAGGTTCGCCATTATGTCCCGGAATGCCTGGCGTTCCTGTTTCTCCCCTGGTTCCATTACAACCGTCAGCTCCTGGTTTTCCACGAGGCCCAGACGGCCCAGGATGGCCCTGATGATAGATCAGATACAAAGATTTGAGCAGCATATTCTGTTTTACCTTCAGTGAGCCAAATTGGGTGAACCCAATACTAAGGAAAGGTTTGTATGGTATTTGAACCTTATTACTGGATGAAAGTATATTCTCATTGATCAGATTTAATAAATGTAAATATTAAATGAACATTGGTGTCTTTTATCATATTTCTGTTGTTGCCATTTTATAAAATTGCATTATGTTGTTCCTAATGACAGCCTTCAATATAATAATGGGGATATAAACAAAATCATACTTACCGGAACACCATCTGCTCCATTAAACCCTGGAACACCTTGCATTCCCTAAAGAAAGCCACAAACACATTAGCATTTCAGTTAATTTCATGTAAAATGTAACTGTTTAACCCAATCTCAGAACTAATCTTTAGTTTGTTTAAAAGATAATGATAAAGTACAATGAGGCTCAATATGTCTAAATATATAAGAGTCATGTATAATGCCATTGAGACATTGTGTTTACTGAACATTGTTCTTTTACTGAAATATTTCAACTTTTGTGGCTAGACCTTACAAAAACCTCTGAATCGAATCAAATACCGTACTTCACAGTACTTCAGAGATGCTGGAGATAATGAAAAGGCTTAAACTCCATCTAAACCGATTGTTCTTATGTAAGTTCTTATGTAAATGCAGAAGAGGAGATCAGGACAGAGAGACTCACCACACTTCCTTTTGGACCCATAAGGCCTCCTCTGCCAGGGTCCCCCTTCTCTCCTTTAGGGCCCTGGAGACCAGGGTCTCCCGGTCGCCCATTAGGGCCTCTGGGACCCTGGGGACCAAGGGGTCCAGGCAATCCCTGTAGTTCACATAAAGAAATTTACATATTAGATTAAATATCATTCCCGATTTGAATAAGTAGGTGCATTTACAGTCAGCAATAATCAGGTTTTATAACATATAATACACAAGTTATATGTAACCCTGGACTGCAAAACCAATCTTAAGTCGCTGGGGTATATTTTTAGCAATAGCCAAAAGAAACACTGTATGGGTCAAAATAATAGATTTTTTTTAATGCCAAAAATCATTAGGATATTGAGAAAAGATCATGTTCCATGGAGATATTCTGTAAATTTCCTACTTTAAATATACCAAAACGTATTTTTTTATTAGTAATATGCATTGCTAAGAACTTCATTTGGACAACTTTAAAGGCGATTTTGTTAGTATTTTGATTTTTTTTGCACCCTCAGATTCCAGATATTCAAATAGCTGTATCCCGACCAAATATTGTTGTATCCTAACAAACCATACATCAATGGAAAGCTTATTTATTCAGCTTTCATGTGCTGAAAACTGACACTTAAGAGTGGTTTTGTGGTCCATGGTTACATATCATAATGCACATGTGTCAAACAGAGTTTGCCTCCTTCCAGCCCCAACACACCTGCCTGGAAGTTTCTAGTAATCCTGAAGACTTTGGATATATCATGCAAAGTTTGCATTTGTTGTATGCATGCAACACCTGAGATAACCTACTACATTTGCTTTACTTTTTAATAGTATGCAATATTTAATGTACACTGCACACTTCTGAGTAGGCACTAAACTAGTACAATTTCATTTCGAACATAATCCAACCATTTTTTTTTTACATTTCAAAACATAACCACTAGATGGCATACTCTGTTAACAGTTTGTAAAGCTCTATAGCGCCCCCCGGTGCTCTTACCAACGAATTGCATATCTATTTTAACTACAAATTAAATGTTGTTCCTTGACTTGATCTGAACTCATTCATTAGCTGAAACATACATCAGTGAAACATCTGCCCGATGCACACCTTAAGTCTTCTAACATTACAGAAAAAAGTCATTTGTATATGCTGTACTCTAATAGTGATATTAGATGTGTGTTTGGATTCTGCACTCTTATCTAACAATCTGAAATTTTGAGAGACACATTGAAACAAAGTGTGTTTCAGAAGAATGACTTGTTTTTAACCATTCATTTTCTACATGGGTATTAAATCCAAACTGTTAATGGCGGGGAAACAGTGAGTGTTTTTTAAGTGCCATTTAATTATGATTCATTATGTATGTAAGGTTTGTACGCCAAGTCTGAGAAACACGTGTAATGCAATCCAAATGAAGAGCTTTCAAAAAGTTTTGGGGACAAATCCAGCCTTGGCAAAAAGTGTCCGGGACATGTCCCATATGTTCATCCATAAATTACACCTATTCTGACAGATACAGAATAGAGGTCTGAAAGCGGTTAACTAAAAACAAAATAGGTGCCAGATTACAGCCAAGAATAACATTTGTAGTATTAGGTTTTTATGAAGAGGCCCGGGTGAAGCATAGAGGTCTTAAGGTCCACATCAGTCAAACAGTGTGTCAGGTGTTTTGTCAAGTACTTTGACCTCTGACCTCACAGATAAGGTTCTGACTACTGTTAATGCTGAGCTAGTGTGTACTGCCTGTCCTTATAATAATCATAAATGAAACCGTGCTGCGTTATTCCATAGTAAAAATAATTCTGTCTGCATCTGCCTTACAAGAGGTCCAGAGGATACATTCATGACTTAGCTGAATATATAGTGTGAGAACTGAATTTATATTTATGAAACATATCTGTCTGACATTGTAACAGTAACGCTGGTGTGAGGGCACTTTGTTAAAATGCAGTTGATACTTCCCATGATAGGAAAAAAGTGGTTCTAGAAACATATAAGACATCTCAGGATATTAGACATAATATATTACCACAATTCATAGTTTCTTTAAAACTCAAGGGAGAATTTATTAAAACATTTCTTGACTGTACAACTAACTACAACGGAAATGAGACATGATGAATGTTTTAATTCCATGGAAAACTCTTTATTACCTTTATAACAACATTCAGAGTATGGAAAATAACCATCATGACAGAAATTCACACATTTATAAACTGTAAGAAGTAAAAAGCTACAATTTGAGACCAGAAATGCAGTAACTGTGACTGTAAAAGTAAATAATAATTATAATAATGATGATAATGATGATGATGACTATACACCTGTTTGTAAGGAAGCTTGTAAATTAATTTCTCTATCCAATGCTGTCACGTCACTTGACAAAGAGCGAACGATAGGTTAAAGCCTTTTACACAGTCTATGGTCAAAGCTTATGAGGCTCTCACGTGATGAAAGAATGACTCAAACCCCAAAACTTGTCAGATAAGAGGGAAGGTGAAGACCCAGGTAAACAGGTTACTTATAACATCATTGTTTTGTATCGTTTGTAGTGTAAGCAAAGTTTGCGTAAATACTAATAGACATGTTAGGGCAGTAACATGAAAAACAATTTGTTCATTTTGCTGAAATCACTATGCCAATGATTGGGAAACGATAAGTTTCAAGCAAGTTCGGAGCAAACCTTCCCTTCCTCAAGCCTATTCTGTTCTGATTGGTCAGCGGGCCACTGCTGTTGTGATTGGCACAGAGAGTCATTGAAACAGTTAGCCAGCGCTATCACTGGCAAAGCGCCTTTACATAAAACAATCTAGTGCTCCAATCTGTTCATATAAAAATGACATAAAATACAAAAAAACTTATGCCAAAAAAAAAATAAAAAAAAAAAAGCCAAAAAGCTTGTGTTCACCAGCTTGATTTAAGAGCTTTCTGTATGGGTCACATGATCAATGTCACAAATTAGAATTATTTTCCAAACAATACACTACAAGTCACTGAGCAGACCAGATTTAAGCTGCTCTTTATTTAGCAGTTGTATTATCCAGCAAATCTCCCACATGTAACCTCGGCCCTTCTGCCAAATATATTGTGCACATCCCAAAATACAGCAAATATATGGCCCATTAAATATGACTTGCCCTCTACTTAAGTCTATAGTTTGTTTTGGCATGTTGTAGAAGCATCTTAGTAATCACCAAAATGTCCTTAGCAAAATGCCTAGCAACAATAGCAAAGATGCAGAAAATCATGTTCATTTTTGAGAGTACATATAAACATCCTGTGTGGTTCTCTGCAGCACGTTTTCACCGCAACGTGTCCTTGACACACTCTAGATTCATTATCTGTTGGTAGTTTTAAGCAAAATAACGCATTAACATATCTGGGCTTAGTCTAGCTGCAAATCACAGTCATTGAAAATACAACAAACTTTAATAAAGATAATCTTACTCCATGGTCATTGCCTGGCTGTCTTAGAAATTGTATTCACCCTTTTTTTTTCCACACATGCAAAAACGATCACTCTTCTAAAAGATTGAATAACTGAGATTTGTTATTTCCTGGACCATCACAAGTGACCAGGCCAATTCCCTCCTGGCCTTCCCATGTCATGTGCCTTCCTCAATTTATTAACCCATATTTTCTGTTCTGCCCTTGGGAACCAGCAGACTTATATAAAAATATAGTAATATATAGTAGTGTGCAAATGTTTCAGGTTCTATTCTATTCTATTCTATCAGTTTAAAGGGGGGGGGTGAAATGCTATTTCATGCATACTGAGTTTTTTACACTGTTAAAGAGTTGGATTCCCATGCTAAACATGGACAAAGTTTCAAAAATTAAGTTGTACGTTTGAAGGAGTATTTCTGTTCCAAGAATACTCCTTCTGGTTTGTCACAAGTTTCGGAAAGTTTTTTTCGAGTATGGATCTGTGTGACGTTAGATGGAGCGGAATTTCCTTATATGGATCCTAGGGCACGTCTGCCGGAAGAGCGCGCGCTCCCGTATAGCGAGGCTGAGCACAGACATTTCACTGATCAGAGCGAGAGCGTCGCCAAATGTCACAAAAGAAGTGTGTTTTTGGTTGCCAGGGCAAGACAACCCTGCACAGATTACCAAAAGAGAAACAGCATTAAGGGACCAGTGGATGGAGTTTATTTTTACAGAGCATCAACGGAGTTGTGCAAGTGTTTGTGTTTGTTCCCTGCATTTCGAAGATGCTTGTTTTACAAACAAGGCCCAGTTTGACGCCGGATTTGCACATTGTTTATTTCTTAAGGATAATGCAGTCCCAACGAAAAAGGGTCATGATCGTGTGTTGGAACCGCAGGCGGTGAGTAAAACTGCTTCAAATATCTCTGTGTTGTTAACTTAGCTATCTGCGTGTAAGCACATCAAGTAAACAACATGCGATGCTGGCATCAAACTGCACTTTCCACATGTACAGCTTAAAAGAAGAAAAAAAAAGACGACAAAGAAAGTGGAACTTAGTCATTTTCCAAAACCTCTAAGCAAATATATACAGTTTCAGTACATACCACATAGAGACGTCGTTGCTGATGCTGCTCTTGTTCAATTTCAGCCTTAGGATCTGATTCTGGATCATAAATATACGCTGAATCTGACTGTTATCCATGGTTTGTTTTGGTTGGTTTTATCCTCACAGTGTCACAGCTTCCAAACGCAAAAGCCTACTCGCGCTCGTGATTCTTTAGCTCCGCCCACACATCACGCCTCCAGCCGGTCGTGTTTTTCCGGGAAAAATCGGTACAGACTATCTTTCTCTTATGAATATAATAAAAATAAAGACTTTTTGGAGTTATGAAGGATGCAGTACTACTCTATATGTACTCAAGATTAACAGGATATTGAGTGAAAACGAGCATTTCACCCCCCCTTTAAAAGACATTCATGCTACAAAATATTTCTATTTCAGATAAATTCTATTCTTTTGAACTCTCTATTCAAATATATATTTTTTCAATACATCATGATTTCAACAAAGATATTAACTGTTTTAAAAATGTTTTGAGCAGCAAATCAGCATATTAGAATGATTTCTGATCATGCGACTGAAGACTGGAGTAACGATGCTAAATTACATCGAAATAGAAATAGAAAATGCAATATTCAAACAGAAATGAGTTATTTCAAATGGCAGAATAATACTGTTTTTACTGTATTTTTGCTCAAATAAATGTAGACTTGGTAAGCATAAGAAACATCAGGTTTCAAAAACATGAAGAAGTCATACCAACGTCAAACTTGTGTGTCATGACTCAAGAGGAACTGTCAACACTCTTTATAACGTACATTAAGTGAAATGAGCCAGTCATGATGATAGACAAGCATGAGCACCGGCAGTCTGCGGTACTTTAATCTGATTTGAATTCTTGGCACACTACACAGCAAATGCACTCAGATGAAAAGGTTTTTGGCTCAAATCCTATCAATCACATATTAGTGTGAATGCGTAGAAGCATGTGTTTGTGTGGAACCCTAACTTTCCATGCACCTGCATAAACACATTCAGATTAAGCCCTTGTCTCTGATTAAAGGTGGAGTTTGGGTCTCAGGAAGAACATCCAGAGACCATCATCTGGCATTGCTTTGCAGATGTGCATTTGCTTACAAAAGAGAAGATTAAATACCCTTCAACCCTGCTGACTGCATTATGACTCTTATCTGTCCTGTCTTATCCTTCCAGTGCAGATGCTAATGAGGAGTGAATGTCACAACTCAAGAACAGGCAAGAAATAATGGATGACGTGAACAGTTACTGTATTTAGTTAATAAATAATAGTAAAATCTAAATTTTTGTCAGTTTTCAACCAGCCTTCACCCAAAAAAGAAAAGTAAATGATGCCAAATCTTTATTTTGGTTGAAAATGAGCAAACTTGTCCTTTAAAGGCATCATTCGCCCAAAAATCAAGATTTTGCTGTCATTTACTTCATTTTCTTGTCTAATTCTAATTCTTAAGCTCTTCTGAATATTTCCGAAAACCGATGCACCGGTTCTTGAGTCGAGAACGAGTCTCTCTTCACAGCAGTTCAGTCAGTGTTCTGTTTGAGTGCATGCATTACTCCGGGATATTGGTTTGTTTGAACTCAGAGGGAGTGTCAGACACATTAAAAAAGTCAACAGCTTAAGTCATTTGTGTATTAATGCGTAATAGAGATGCAAACCGTTTAAAACGATTCAGTTCCAATTTGGTGAACTGGTTCAAAAAGATCGGATTACACCAAGTGATTCGTTTGCAGTGTTTTGAAATCTCACAACAGACACGGAAGAGAAGACAATGCTCTTTTATTGATTCATAAGGTATAATTTTTGGGTGAACTATCCCTTTAAGGTATTGTACATTTCCAGGCACTTCCATTATATAAGACACAGATTACTCTTCAAAATTGCAAAAAAATAAAAATAAATTTTTTTTTTAAATTTTCTCAGAAGATTGACGAGTCAGAAACAGGGCAAAAACAAGTCTAAAAACTATAATTAGGCAATTGGGGCAAAAGCAAGTCTAAAAGTCAAAATGAAGAAAGGGGAGAGCAGCTGCTGAACAGCCTTTAATGCATTTAGAAAAATACAAACAGACATCGCTGTAAGTGTACATTTGTGTGAGGAGGAAATGAGCCATTAGTTGAATTGATTGACAGCTCCTGGGTGTGCCAGCTAAACTCCCCAGCGTTCTCCAGTTCAGAGGGGAGCCATAAAACATACAGGTCATTTCCTGTTGTTTTCACCTTCTGCTGCTGCCTCACACCATCACTTCCCCTCTGCATAAATGTCTGTCTTTTATTTTGTCTCTCCTTACATTTCACTGCAAGTCTCTCCAAGATAAATTAGTTTAAATTCTGTTTTTTAATCTGCTGGCTCTATTGGCCTTAACAAAATCCAATCCTTCTTGAACTTTCCATGTTTCCCAAACTCTTATGCAAACCCCCGTCTTCACTGAGAGTGTCAGTAATGCCACATTTAAAGCGCCAAGTGTCTCCTCACCTCTTCCATTTCGTCATCACCCAAAAACTGCAGGAAAACACAGGAGACTCGGAAGAGCTGAGGTGGGATAGCAGTACATTTTGTGCCAGTTGTTCATGTTAATCTTTGTGTCTGTAACTAAGAAAGATGTATAGCTGGATGATACTGGCTTATAGACAAAATGCACAGTTGAATCCTTGAATCTTCAGCCATCACAAACTGCATTTTCTTCAGTTCTTTAACTGCACAAGGCCAAGATATTCAAGTATATATTCACTTTAAAAATTACTGTTGGACTTGATCACATCTTAAAATTTTGTGATGGAATAACTTTCCCAGATGTAATTTGATGAGATGGCTCAAATACCCAAGGTGTCTCTTAATACAACTCATTTCAAGGTGACTGAAGGCAGCACACACAAAACTGAAACAACAATTGTTTTTTGTTTTGTTTTGTTTTTTTTACAATAAAAAAAAGGAAAAAACAAGAAAAAAAAACAAATACTGATTAAGGATTATTGAATATTGTTAAAAGTTTTAAACACTGATAATATTGCACAAAATTGACAATTATTTCAGAAGAATCAGGTGACACTGAAGTATGAAGTACTGGCTGCTGAAAATTCAGCTTTGCCATCATAGGAACAAGTAATTGTAACTGTAAAAATATTTCACAGTATCACTGTTTTTACTGTATTTTGATCAAATAAATGCAGCCTTTCAGTGGTGCACATGAACTCAATGTGACATGTTTCTGGATCAGCTACAAACAGTAACTCTGATTTAGTTGACTCAGGAAACAGGAAGCACTCTGGAGAGTAAAGAAAACCCAGACAAATGATTGAACATCAGGACACTCTGAACTACTCCAATGCAGGAATGCAGGTTCACTAAGGGAGCAGATAAAAAATGCTTTTGAAAGAAAATCTTTCACCATGTATTCCCCCTGATCTTCCAAATCTGTACTCTGCCACTCTCTGAACACAAAAGGATAATGTTTTTAGAAACTATGAAGAAGAATACTTTTTGGATTTTTTTCCACAGATACGCAACACACATTCCATACCAAGAGAGGATGGGAACTTATCAACAAGCCATGATAATTCAGAGTTTCCTCACCCATCCGTGTGAATGTGGAATATTATGTTCCAAGGCAGAAATCCAAGCAGTAGTGAGTAGACCCAGCCCCAGCCATGGATCATATTAGTCACAAGAACTCTCTGAGGCCTAAAACCTCAGTGGAGCTGTGCATGTTCCTTACACCCCATTACAACACACGATTTTACAAAAGCACAACCCCGTTGTCATTGCTTTGACTCACAGACTTCTAGAAAAAAACACATTACATTAATGCAGCCACCATGGAGAGACAAGGGCAAGATGAGTCATTTCTCCTGATTACAACAGAAGAGAATGTTCTCATGTTTTCACAAATTCTCCAATGTAGGACCAGAAGAAAATGAATTGCGAAAGAAATATATTACCATTATGAGATTACACGTGACATCATCATCACCACGTTCTGGATGTGAATCACTTGAGCAGGTGCAGTGGGTCTCTGGGCCGGGTTGGGTGCTGTGTAATGTTCCCTCTAATATTTGTTTAGCTGTCTACTTCTACTGGAAAACCAAATCTTCAGACACCGAAGTAGAAACACCTCGTATCAAAGTTGCCAACTTTGGTTTCCTGGCTGGAGTGGGATTTTGATGACATGGGCTAAACCAATGACATGCCCATATTTAAGGTTTTAAGGATCAGGTTGTTTAAAAGGTTTTTTTTTATTTTTTATTTCATGTAATAAGCTATTTGGACTTTTGTTTTCAATAAAGACTGCTGTGCTTAGGTCCTGTTTTTTGTCCCTCACTGCACAGTGATAAAGTGTTTTTATCAGAGTTTTTTATTGTTTATTTGAGAGGGTTTTATTTTATACTAAAAACTAATAACCTAGGCTAAATATTTAGGTTAAATGTAATTCAATTTAAGGCATTTCAAATATTATTATTTGAAAGGATAGTTTACCCAAAATGTTATATCTTTAGTAATGCTCTCACCCTTACATCATTACAAAAGTGCATGGCATTCATCCAGTGCTTCACAAGGTCATAGATGGTGGAATTTGTACCTGTTACTTCTGGTGTTTTAATGCCATTTGGCAAACCAGTGTAAAATTATATTTTAAACACTTACTGGACTGGAGTGTCAAGCGCCACATGGCTCACAGGAACTCAATGATATTACTGTAAAACTGCTTAAAAATTGTAATACTTTTAATCAAAACTATAAAATTGTTAGTGAACCAGTCACAATGTTCTGCCATTTTATTTGATTCATATTTCTGTTCCACAGAAGAAAGCAAATCATGGAAGTTCGATATTAGGGTGAGAACGTGATGAGAGAATGTTAATTTCTAAGTAAAATCTTTTTTTAAATTGGTCTCATGTTGCTGTTATTTTTTTTATCAAGGTCTCAATCTTGAGTAAGGTAGGATGCAGAGTCATGGGCATCGCAACCATAGTATGTGGATGGGACAAGATCCACCCACTTTTAAAGACCTATGTTATTGGACCCACTCACTTTCACTGTCTCTAATTCAGCACGTTTCTATTCACTTTTCAGAGCACCATCAGTCAAATGCATTCACTTGAGGAAGGCCCAAACAAATTAAACTCCATTCCATGTTTTAAAGAGCCAGTAAGATGAAAATTCTAAGCTTCCTATCACTGTTTATAAGTCCTGTACAATAGTTTTAAATCCATCCAAGGTTAAAAAACATTGTCATTTTGTCAAAATATCATTTTAAAATTACCTCAATTCTCAGAGATCCCCAAACGGTTTGCGCGAAGCTGTTCAAAAGATTCAGTTTCCTTAAACCCCACCTTTTGGTAGCATACTGTGTTCTGATTGGTCAACTAACATAGTTTTGATTGGTTGTTCCGCACACAACTTCACGGTAAACAATGCGTTAGCATCTTTTTGGGGTGAATTATGTCTTATTCCTCTCATCACGAAGCAAACAGTAAAAAAACCAGTAAAAAAAAAACTTGAACAGTCTCGCTGCTTTTTCTTCCGCCGCGCGCTTCAGTTTGAATCTGAATAGCACGTTCAGCGCGGGGGCGTGGTCACATTAGATATAACGAAGGGAGACATGAAAAACGGACATCGCGTTGTTTTCATATGGATTACTTTATCACAGAATATCTATTAGCAGCACTTGTTACACTTCATTTTAATGACGTGTTTGTACATGACGATCAGCGCAGACAGGCTGCAGACAGCACACATACTGATAAGACGCTCGGGAGAAAACAGACACATAACTTCATAATCATACTTCGCGTTGTGATTCGGAGATGCTTGTTGGTCTAAATAAAGTTGGTAATGAACCCTCTTTTATGGACAAATGCTTTGAAAATCCGTCTTGTACTCACAGAGATTAGAAAAGCAGTCATCAGTGAAATGTTGTGAACACATGTTGTGAACAAGGATTTGTTGTACTGCTCTGGTATTGTAGTAAAAATGAATTGTAGCCAATGGTTCTTCTGATCTTCATTCTTTGGCAGTGAAAATAAAACAAACTTGCCTTTACAATTAAAAACACACTGTCTCCTCGACATGATGCTATCACACCAACCAGAGCGTCTGTGTGGGGGGGTGGGGCAGGTCAGAGTTCAGTTTCTCCCAAAACGGTAGGCGGAGATTATTATGCAAAGTGTTCCTAGTGACGTAGAAATGGGCAAAAGATTTGAAATCTATAACGACTCGTTTCAGCGATTCAGAGTCGACTCCTTACTTTAGAAGCCAATAACTTTATAAATCGTGTACTTTTTGGTTTAATTACTTTGCACATTGTTTACACTGATGGACAGCTACATCATACACTGTAATACAGGTAATTTTTGATTTCCCATCTGTGTGGCTCTTTAACTACCGCCTTTGATGTGTGCTCATATAATGCCATTTAAGTGAATGGTATTTAAGTGATATTTAAGTGAATGTTTATCATTTTTTGTTCAAAACAACTAACTAGACTTTTGTTGCTACGTTAATTTCCGGGGGAGGACCCACACAGATTTTTTATTTTAAATAGTTTTGCTTCCAATGCCCATGTGCAGAGTCAAGAAAACTATTATTAATACTTGTCTCAGCATATAATCAGCAATATTTACGCTGTTTAATTGTTATACAGTAGGGCTGTCCCAGACTAAAGACTTTTATCACTGACTAGAAGTCATACATTTAAGTCATTAGTAAACACGTTTATTAATTTAATTATTTTATTGGTTTAATGGTTTAGTTCCCCAGCCTCTAGAATATATTTAAAGGGGTCATATGATGCAATTAAAATTTTTCCTTTTTCTTTGGAGTGTTACAAGCTCTTGGTGCATAAAGAAGATCTATAAAGTTGCACAGACTAAAGTCCAAAGAGATATTCTTTATAAAAGTTAATACTCGTCCACACCCCCCTAAAACAGCTTGTTCTAACATGCCTCCACATATTTATGTCACAATCTGGGAAGATTGCATAACGCCGCCCAGATGTTCACACAAAAAAAGAAGGCGTAACTTTTATTCTCATTGTAGTATTGTTGCTGCTGCCGCCGCCATGTCATATAGACGCTGTGTGTTTCACTGTGAAAGCGAAACCACTTTGTTTGGTCTTCCAAAAGAGGACGAAATCTGCTTCGTCATGCCTAGAGCTGATCCATGCTGGTCGCTGAGGAAATACATCAACTTTGCCCTGTGGATGGCCAGATCAGCTTTCACCGTGGAGGTATCATGCTTGAGGTATTCGGCCAATCACAACGCACACCTCGGTTTTCAGACCGATGAGCTTTGTAAAAATCTACGCATCTACTGAGTAGCTCTCACCAACCCTCACTATTTTCCATCATTGGGAAGGTACAACAACTACTGTAGGGATGTATTTACACAAGATTGAGACTGATGCCAGAAGACTTGGCATTAATGCAATTACTGTATAATGACTTGGGACTGTTGCTTATACTTCTATTCGTTTGTTTGACATATTAGTTAGTCTTGTGCCATTTGGATACCGATATCCACACTGAGAGATATCTCATTAGGAATAGCGTCATTGGTGATGTGCAGATCCATGCTAAGTAAACAGTGGGCAAGTCTTGTAATGTGAAGCATGCTAGTGATGTTATGACAATGATGAGACGTCTGACTCAAAGAATCAGATACAATTCTTCGGTTTGACATTTTGGCTGAGGGTAGAAAATATTTCAGCATGATGAAAGGGATTCATTTCAGGAAGATCTGAACTTGAGAGCGACCTCAGCCATCTGTACCTACCCAGCTCTGCCCAGCACACTGCCTTTGTCTTTAAAAGGTAAATGTGAGCTTCATCCTCTCATCTTCCCCTAATGGGTGCCAGGAAACACACAGACAGAGTGAACGCACGCGAGAGAGACTGGGTTGGAGAAATGAAGTGTGAGGAAGTCCAGACCTCCATGTTCATCTATGTTTGTACTGTATGTGCACCATTAATGCCATCCAAACAACTGTACAAAATTATACACACATTTAGATCCATATACAGTCACGCTGGGTTCTGGGGGTCCACTGGGTTCCAAAATAAAAACACTCAATTAAAACTCGGTTCCCATGACTTTCTGAATTCACAATGCACTAAATGTTTCACATTTACATATTTTGCTGATGCTATTTATGTCATTAAGATGTCTAGTATAAGGTATTGTTTGTTTGTTTGTTTTTAACTAAACAGAAATGGAAATTAATGGAAATTATTCATGCCTGGCGTACAAAAAAAAAAAAAAAAACTCATATTTCAATCTGGTCTGAGTGTTTAATCTCCATCGGGAGCACTCAGGAACGCCCTCTAACAAAAAAATGATGGGAAATAAGGCCAAATAAACATTCTTAAGACCAGAGTGTCAATGTGCTTGGATGATGGGAAAATCCTCCTGGATCTGATTCCAGTTGAGTCTCTTCTGAGCTTTAGACCAAAGGTTACGGGTCAAAGATCTTTGTGTCAAAGTGTCATGAATGGACACAGACTGAACTGAACCATGTGCTTCATGTTTTCATTCGACTAAGTCGACAGACTACAGCTCACAGGCACAGTTCTTTATCAGAACATTTATGAGGTTTTGATTGATGAATTCTGTAAGCAGATTTAATTTTATAGAGTAATTAAATACAAAAATCGAACAAATATTCAGATATGATAATAGTACTTAAAGATTAGTGATGGTGCTTTGCATGTCATTTGTTGAACATACACAGCATGTATCTGTCACGCTGTCAGTCTCTGTTTTCCTGGGTGTTCCCTAGTGAGCTCACTTCTCCTTAGGCACTTCATCATAGGCACTTTGATTCCTCTAGTCTGGTCATGTCTTCACAGTAATTGCACTCCAATTAAATCGCACAGGTGCTGACAATCCTTTGTCATTAGTCTCACTATATAGAGCTGTCCTTCTCCATTGTCTGTATGGAGTCCTTACCCTATGTGTTGATATGTTCTTGTCTTCCGAGACTTCCCCTTACCTTCTCGTTTCCCCCGTTATATCCGGTTCCCTCTTTTGGTTTGTTTGTCTCTCAAGACTGTTTATTTTGTATTTCCCTTTTTGTTTAATAAATCATACTTTGCAATTGGATCCTACCCTCTCCTTGTGTTTTTCCCAAAACCCACCGTCACAGTATCAAACACTTGTGTCTTACGATTTCATTAAACAAGGTTTTGTTCAACTTCGCCACCCACCCTGCCTATTACTTCTAAATTAAGATGTTTTTCTAAGTAAAAATCGTGAGAACATTATTAGTGTACAGTTCCTCAGAGAACAGTAAAAAATTATACAAAATGCAGTTCATAACCCAATAATAAAAAAAAAATGTCCTCGCTCTTCAGAGCTTGGAAGATTTATGAACTTTATTTTGCTTCAAAGTCTCGACCCCCATTCACTGCCATTATAAGGCTCAGAAGAGCTAGGCATTTTAAATATAACTCTGATTATACTCATCGGAAAGAAGAAAGTAATATACACCTAGAATGGCTTGAGGGTGAGTAAATCATAGGCAAGTTTTCATTTTGGGGTGAACTCTACCTTTAAATAAAGGGTAACTAAAAAACAATTGAGCAGGGTACTCCATCATTATCGACCAACTAAGAAGAACATTGGTGCAGTTTATTGATAGGGCAGGGATATCTCCAGCATTTTATTTTATTTTACAGTGCTTACTTAAAAGGATAGACATAATGAAAATGATGTCATTAATAACTTACATGTTGTTCCAAACACGTAAGACCTCCATTCATCTTTGGAACACAGTTTAAGATATTTTAGATTTAGTCCGGGAGCTTTCTGTCCCTAATGTCCACGTCCAGAAAGGTAAGAAAAACATCATCAAAGTAGTCTATGTGACATCAGAGGGTCAGTTACAATTTTTTGAAGCATCGAAAATACATTTTGGTCCAAAAAAAAAAAAAAAAAAAAAAAAGACTTTATTCAGCATTGTCTTCTCTTCCGTGTCTGTTGTGAGCACGTTGACAACACAGTGCAGTGATATATGGTTTGCGAACGAATCACTCGATGTAACCGGATCTTTTTGAACCAGTTCACCAAATCGAACTGAATCGTTTTAAACGGTTTGCATCTCCAATACGCATTAATCCACAAATGACTTAAGCTGTTAACTTTTTTAATGTGGCTGACACTCCCTCTGAGTTCAAACAAACCAATATCCCGGAGTAATTCATTTACTCAAACAGTACACTGACTGAACTGCTGTGAAGAGAGAACTGAAGATTAACACCGAGCCGAGCCAGATAACAAATGAAAGACTGACTCGTTCTCGAGTCAAGAACTGGTTGTATCGGTTTCCGGATCACCAGTAGTGATGGCAAGTTCAGTTCTTTCGGACAGTTTGATTCAATAAACTGGTGAAAGAAAATGGTTCACCGGTTCTTTTGCGCTTTTTGTTTTTCTTACCTTTCTGGACATGGACAGTATACCGTACATAGGTTTTCAATGGAGGGACAGAAAGCTCTTGGACTAAATCTAAAATATCTTAAACTGTGTTCCGAAGATGAATGGAGATCTTACGTGTTTGGAACGACATGAGAGTCATGAATGACATCATTTTCATTTTTGGGTGAACTATCCATTTAAATATTTCATACTGCCAAATACTTGAAACTTTTATCTGAACATTTTAATATGTTATCATAATCACAAAGGCCTAGCTGGATGACATGAACACAGGTGTATCTGGAGCAGTAAACCTCTCCATACGCCCCTAAATTGAGACATATTCTGGAAATGTGGATTTGACTGTTCAGTTAAGAGCCGGTGCAATACTTCCATACATGGTGTTCTGACAAAGAGATAATGCATTAATGCATTCGATGTTAAACACTACAGTACAGTTGCTTCATGTCACTAAATGTTTCATGTTCCTCTGGAGGTATATTTGGAGAACATGTCCCAGTTAACCTCCCACTGGAGCTGATTTTATTTAGTCTGTGACTAAATATCTTCACAATGAAATATCTCCAGTCCTTGGGAACTTTAGGAAATATCTCCAGGCTCTGGGGCTGCTTCACACAGATACAGCACATACACTCCCGGTCACTTCTTTAATTGACCACCCCCCCACCCCCCCAGTATTTACACAGTGTTACTGACTGGGCTAAAGGACTAGAGCGGTTGCCATGGTTCATTCTGTTGGCTTAGTAACAGATATCTCCCTTAAGAAAGACAGGAATCTAAACAGGATGGTGGAGACATAGAGAGAGAGAGAGAGAGAGAGAGAGAGAGGCAATAAGTGGGTGTCTGAAAATATAAAAATTAAAAGTGTCATCCTTGTGTAAAACCCTGTTTAAGCAAATCATTTACAGTGGGCCAAAAAGTATTTGTACAATTTTAATGTTATGAATGCCACTGCATTAGATACAAATGATTAAAATAAATATCACCAGCAAACAAATTATATGAAAACATGTTCTACTAACACTTGAAAAATATTATACAGCATTGATTATTTTAGAATTTAAAACATAGCACACAAACCCCTTTCACACACACAGTCTTTACTGGTAAATTGTCAGAAAATTACCATTAAGAGATTATATGTCAAAAACAGCTTTTCAAAAATTGCTATTTACTGGTATGCAAAGCTGTAACATTACCAGTAAATTACTGGTTATCTACTTATTACATTTATTACATAATTAGATTACATTTACATTTATTTACATGTATTCATTTAGCAGACGCTTTTATCCAAAGCGACTTACAAATGAGAACAGTGGAAGCAATCTAAAACAACAAAAAGAGCAATGATATATAAGTGCTATAACAAGTCTCAGTTAGTTTAACACAGTACACGTAGCAAGGGCTTTTAAAAAATATAATAAATAAAAAGAAAACAGATCAAATAGAAAAAGAATAGAGCAAGCTAATGTTAGAGGTCATATATATATATATATATATAGAGAGAGAGAGAGAGAGAGAGAGAGAGAGAGAGAGAGAGAGAGAGAGAGAGAGAGAGATTACCAGTATGAGCACGTACGAGCTCAGAACGCGCTGATGTAAGACGTCTACTCTGGACTAGTCCTAACAATCTGACACAGATGATGCATTTACCGTGTAATTCCATTTTAAAGTCATCTAATACGATGTCTCTGGGCCAAAAGCAGCTGCATGAATGTGAACGTTTGACACAAGAATGAAAACACTGACAAAACACTGACTGCATACCCCTCCGTGTTTACAAACATAGCCACTTGTATGACTACATAAAACTGCATTTATGTAATGCAATGACATTCACAGTTATTTATTTATTGTGTGACTTAAATAACCAAATACTCTTTGGGTCACCATGCTTATGCATAGAGGCACTTACAATGGAGCTGAAAACAGCTGCTCTCTCTGAAATAGAGGTAGCAACCGACCACCATGGTGACGCGGTTTCACGGCAAACGTCACAGTCCTAGTTGACACATTTCATATGTATACAATAAAATGATACTGACAATCAAATATTTATTTGAAAACACAAAGACTAATTGAGTTAAGTGTCCCAGTGATCTGCTGTTTCGCTTGGACCTGGTCCTTATAAAAACCTTCAGAAGGGACAGAGCTTGGGGCAAGCAGTGGGTGCACAACTGAACTGATCTTAAGTAAAAAACAGCAGCATCAATACACAACCCGGCATCTGTAGACTGTATTTAGGGAACCATTTGTCAACAGTATTATTGAAAGTGTCACAAAGACACTTTCCAGCCATAATAAATCATTTGACATTCTCCTGATAACTGGCTTGGGCTCTGAGGATGCATTCTGCACAGATCAGCTAGACTGGGATCCTGTGTTTATTATACTTTTAATCTGTTTAGATTTGGCTGTAATTGGTCCAGACACATCATCTTTTGGGCTCTGGCCCACGTGTTGCTGCACGTGCCTCACACTGCACCACGTATTTGAATCCAGAGCTAAACAAAAAGAGGACATGAAATAAATGACAGTAAACAATGCAATGTGTAAACACTGAAACTGTGCCTGAAATATTTTCCTCCCATTGGTTTTGGTTCATTTTGTGTCCAGAATGTCATTTTTTTGCATGCTTTGTTTTCCATTAGCATGTCTACATGAGTGGATGAGATGTTGTCTGCGGCCGACATGTGTTGGAAGGTCTGCTTGGGCCCCTACTTTTTGAGGAGGTGCTTGTAGCCAGAGGCACCTGCACCGTTACCTCAAGATTCAGGAATGAGCCCTCTGAAGCTCAGCACAGGAGTGCAGACAGGATCCAGCTGTGATGTAAGAGAGAATGAGGCTGGGGACCTGAACTAAACCACTTCAACCAGATAATCTATAACATTACGGACCCTTTAACTTTCACATGCTAACAGACATGCACATGGGATTTAGAGCCCTGCTTTATAAAAGCAAACACCTCTTGAACTGGAAATATCAAGTTTCCTTTGAGGAAACCATGACATGTTTATGTCACTTTGGGTAACATGTTTTCATCTTTAGACTGATTGAGTAATGATAGCTAGAGTACCACACGTTTACTCTGTTTGGGTGGCAAGCATTTTAATTTGTGTCACTTTTTTTCTACAATGGGAATTTTAAGTAAAATATAAGTTGCTTAAAGGAATATTTAGGGTTTAATATACAGGTCATTCTCAAAAAATAAGCATATTGTGATAAAGTTCATTATTTTCCATAATGTAATGATAAAAAATAAACTTTCATATATTTTAGATTGATTGCACAACAACTGAAATTTTTCAGGTCTTTTATTGTTTTAGTACTGATGATTTTGGCATACAGCTCATGAAAACCCAAAATGCCTGTCTCAAAACATTTGCATATTTCATCCGACCAATAAAAGAAAAGTGTTTTTAATACAAAAATTCTCTTCACAATATCCCACAGATTCTCTATGGGGTTCAGGTCGGAAGAGCTGGCAGGCCAATTGAGCACAGTAATACCATGGTCAGTAAACCATTTACCAGTGGTTTTGGCACTGTGAGCAGGTGCCAGGTCGTGCTGAAAAACGAAATCTTCATCTCAATAAAGCTTTTCAGCAGATGGAAGCATGAAGTGCTCCAAAATCTCCTGATATCTAGCTGCACTGACCCTGCCCTTGATAAAACACAGTGGACCAACACCAGCAGCTGACATGGCACCCCAGACCATCACTGACTGTGGGTACTTGACACTGGACTTCAGGCATTTTGGCATTTCCTTCTCCCCAGTCTTCCTCCAGACTCTGGCACCTTGATTTCCGAATGACATGCAAAATTTGCTTTCATCCGAAAAAAGTACTTTGGACCACTGAGCAACAGTCCAGTGCTGCTTCTCTGTAGCCCATTTCCTGCACACGCCTGTGCACGGTGGCTCTGGATGTTTCTACTCCAGACTCAGTCCACTGCTTCCGCAGGTCCCCCAAGGTCTGGAATCGGTCATTCTCCACAATCTTCCTCAGGGTCCGGTCACCTCTTCTCATTGTGCAGCATTTTTGACACACCTTTTCCTTCCCACAGACTTCCCACTGAGGTGCCTTGATACAGCACTCTGGGAACAGCCTATTCGTTCAGAAATTTCTTTCTGTGTTTTACCCTCTCGCTTGAGGGTGTCAATGATGGCCTTCTGGACAGCAGTCAGGTTTTGAGTAATGAACCAGGCTGGGAGTTTTTAAAAGCCTCAGGAATCTTTTGCAGGTGTTTAGAGTTAATTAGTTGATTCAGATTATTAGGTTAATAGCTCGTTTAGAGAACCTTTTCATGATATGCTAATTTTTTGAGAGAGGAATTTGGGGTTTTCATGAGCTGTATGCCAAAATCATCAGTATTAAAACAATAAAATACCTTAAATATTTCAGTTGGTGTGCAATGAATCTAAAATATATGAAAGTTTAATTTGTATCATTACATTATGGAAAATAATGAACTTTATCACAATATGCTAATTTTTTGAGAAGGACCTGTAAGTTAGGCTAATTCAACAGCATTTGAGACATAATCTGAGAAAAAATTTATTCATCTTGTGCAACAAATGCTGTCGATTGAGCTCAAAAAGGTAGCTCGCCAAAAACAAGCATGTTTGAGCTTCTGCTTTTAACTCCAACAAATAGTTAGTCCCACCCCCAAAAAAACTCTATAGACACCTATAAGCCACATTAACACAGACATGTGTTGATTATGTTATTCGGTAGCTTAGCATGCTTTATGACCTGCCACCCACTGCAGTTCCAGCTGTGCTAAACACTGCCCACCAGCAGACCAGCTGACCAACC